>NW_015167085.1:489546-540257 GCF_001447785.1 Gekko japonicus
GAATTGGGACTTTTTAAAACAAAAATTAACTATTTGGAACTGCGGAAATGATTTTTACAATATGATAGAGGCCATATATAAAGAACAGTGGGCTAAGGTTATAGTCAATGGAGAACTTACCCGGAAGATCCCTGTAGAAAAAGGAACGAGACAAGGATGTCCTCTATCTCCATTGTTATTTATATTTGGATTAGAGACTTTAAATGAAATAGTAAGAAATGATATTGAAATTAAAGGATTGAAGATCAAAGGAGAACAATTCAAACTACAAGCATTTGCGGACGATTTGGCTTATATCTTGGAAGAACCGAAATTATCGATAAAAAAACTACTACAAAGGATTAGGGAATATGGAGAAGTAGCGGGACTGAAAATGAATATAACCAAAACAAAACTGTTGATGAAGAATTGCAACAAAGGAGAGATAGAAGAAATTCAAAAAGATACCAATATAGAAATTGTCAAAAAAGTCAAGTACCTAGGAATAAATATTACAAGTAACAATAACAATCTATATGAAAATAACTATAAAGTTACTTTAGAAGGCATTAAAAAAGACTTGTTAAGATGGCAAGACTTACAAATTTCATTTATGGGAAGAATATCAACCATAAAAATGAATGTCTTACCACGTATACTATTTTTAGCGCAATGTATTCCAATACTTAAAAATAACAATTTTTTTGAAGAATTAAATAAAATAATAAGAACATTCATATGGCAAAGGAAAAAGGCCAGAATAAAGTTGAAATTCTTGAGAGAGAAAAAAACTAGAGGTGGACTTACTCTCCCAGATTGGACTTTGTACTATCAAGCAGCTTCACTGGGGTGGATAAAAGATTGGGTATTGCTGAATGACAGAAGAATATTAAAATTAGAAGGTTACGATCTACACATGGGCTGGCATGCCTATGTGTGGTATGAAAAAGATAAAATATATAAAAAAATTTCAAATCATACGATAAGGGGCCCATTAATTCAAATATGGCATAAAATAAAAGAAAAATACTATAAAAAAATCCCCAAATGGGTGTCCCCTTTGGAGGCCTTTATACTTCCAAATTTATTAGATGAGAATAAAAATAAAACATATCAAGACCTAACAGATGAAAAAAACCAACTGAAAACATGGCAAGAAATTAGAGCAATGAATTTAAATCTTACGATATGGGAAGAGAATCTACTAACCTCAAGATTCACAAAAGATAAGAAAATGGACTTTTATATTATAGAGACAGAATTTGATAAGATATGGCTGAAAAATAAGGAAAAATTAATCCAAAAAATTTATAACTTCCTATTAGAAGATGAAATACTGGAGGACTGGAAAAAACCTACAATGATAAAATGGGAAAAAGATCTAGGGCGGAATATAGATAAGAAGGAATGGGGAAAAACATGGAAGTCAATTAAATTTCTGAGAGCAATATCCTACAGGGAAAATATAATAAAAATGATGTATAGATGGCATTGGACGCCAGACAGGTTACAAAAATGTTATACAAATGTATCGGGAATTTGCTGGAGATGTAAACATAACATAGGAACGTATTTCCACATTTGGTGGAAATGCGAAAAAATACAAATTTTTTGGAAAATGACTAAACATCTGGTAAAAGAGATCACAGATATAGATTTAGCGTTTACTCCTGAAATCTTCTTGTTAAATATAATGCCTGATGGAATAAAATTTAATGCAAAATGTATTATTATCTATTTTATTACAATGGCTAGGATAGCTGTTGCAAAGAATTGGAAATCGGATAATTTACCGAGTCGAAATGTACTACTTAGCAACTTTTACGAAGTAATCGAGATGGATAAATTAAATATGTTCCTAGCGGGGAAAACAAGTGAGCAATTTAATCAGAAATGGCAAAAAGCCATTAATTGGTATGAAATTAACTTGTGTGGTTAACCCCCTAAATGTATGTAATGGAAAAATTTTATCATAATTTCATATTGACACTAATGTCATTTGAACTGGCTATAAGGACCCAAGATTCAAAAAATAAATCTGATTGGAAAGCCCACAGTGACCAGCCAATTGAGTCCTTGCCTGTGAGTTGCCCCTACTGAATTATGTCTTGTAACATTCCAGAATGCATGCTTTTTGTTACCAGCTCAGGACAGAAGGCAGAGATGTAGATAAGAAAGAATACCTATAGGAATTATTTGCTTTTTTCTACAGTCCTCTAGCTGAGAACTTCCAAAGAAATAAACACCAGCATATATCATATAAACACTATATTTATGACTAAATTGGTACCTACCTGTCATATCACCCACAATAGTACATAGGAAAGACCCTGATATCTTGCAAATGACCCAGGTTTCCCTGATTATTACAGTATTTACAAGTTTAATGTTGGTGAAATGTCAACGTTGGGATTCTGCTCTTTTTTGTTCTATTTGGAAACAATCTCTGGTCTCAAGGGGTGAACTGGAATGGCATAAGACATAATTCAAGAACTCAGATGGCTGTTCTCAAATCTATTTCCTCTGCCACTCCAGAATGTACCTAAACAATGAGTCCTCAGAAATCAGTGAGCATTCTGCATGAAAGAACCAGTCCAAAACTGCCTGGGTGGAGTGTACCCTATGCTCAAGTGCAGCCTTTGTAAAGCTGCTGCTGTAATGTCACACAAAGGAACATGCTCAAGCAGCTGCCTTATACATCTCTTTCCAGTAGACGTCTGAAAAGGAAAGTGGTTAGCATTCCACCTCTTCATAACAGCACTGGTGGTTAACACAGATCTGACCAGTTATTTGAGGGAAGACTCCATTATGACCCTGTTTTCCTCTTCCCAACAAGCCACAGGCATTTAGATTTGAGATAAGAGTGTCATTCCATTTGTCATTGTCCATAGTCTTGCCCTGGCAAAGGGCCAACAAAATTATCAAGGATCTGAGATAGATCGGAGTCAAAAGAGAAATTCCAACACATACAATTGGATTCTGGTAGATGTAATAACATCTTGATCATAAAGGTCTTTGCCAACCTGGCCTTGTTAATGAGATATACCACCGCTTTGTGAACCTTGTAGGTTTTTGAAGTTACATCAGCTTGAATCTTTTCTAGACAGGATGTTCTGATGTGAAGGTCATCTAACTAAAGTTATATATATATGAATATCTTATTCTCTGAGGTATGTAATTCTTTGGGTAAGACGAGTGGTACTTCCTGCTCAAGGTATCAAGTTTTTGTCCTCCTTTGTCAACAGGGGCTTACTGAAAGGTCTGCTGACCGTCTTGGTGCATCTCCTCTGTTATTAGAAAACACAGTGGTGGATGTGTGGTTAGAAAGGAACAGCCCTCTGGTTTCACCTTGCACAAATTTTCTATCTGGTGTGTGGCTGCTTTATTCCACAGCTCATTAGTCATATCCATAAATCATTCAAAGTGAGTATAAGTGAGTATAAGTAGAGCAAGTAAAGGTGACTCAGGATCTTATCTCAGAGGCGTTGAGCGATAGTGTTGTCCTCTGCGTCCAAATAACATGCCATGTGAAGCATTTGATCCATATACAATTTTAAGATCCTTGCTGAGAGATACAGGTATAGCATTAATAATACTCTCATCAGGAGATGGATCTGATACTGCTTTTGAGCCAACTTTGAATCCAAGAGCAAGTTCATTAAGTCTCTTCTTCAGATCCAAGCTTGGGATCAGAGCACACTAGAGCTCTAGAAACAGTAGCCAAAGCTGTAGCCAATGGCTTACATGTACAAGATGGTTGAGGAAGAGTCAGATCCTGTCTCTGTCCGGGTCCCTAACAGTCACCCAATCTCACAGATATGCAGATGATATGAAGTACATATATGACTGCTAATGCATTGAGGGTAACTCGACAACCACTGGGGTAGATCAGTTATTGGAGGCCTCAGTTCTGAGACTGGCTCTGGTTCCACTTCCACTTCTGAAAGCGAATAAGTAGGTGAGAAAGATGGAAGAAATGGCATCCTAGGAAGCTGGAAGAGCATTTCCTTGACCTCCTGAGTCAGTTCTGATGCTGGAACCAACTGGGAATGATGGCTCTTAAGGGTCCTTTCTTGTCCTAGTTATTTCATCTTTGCCTTGGCTTGTTTTACTGGCAGTTCCAATGAGCTCCTTGGAACCGGCAGGGACCAAGACTGAGGTGGTTATGGTTCCAATCATGGAACCTATGGGGCCGACTTGATAGATGCCAAGGACAGTGGGTTTGAGGAGTGGTCAGACATGGCTGCGGGGGCTTGGATAGACCATGTACAAGATAGAGCTTTTTCTCAGAGGGCAGCTTTGAGGTTAGAGGCCCTGTCACTCTGTGCTTTAGAAGTGAATTGCTGGCATGCCCTGCATGTTGCGTATTGTGTTCTTTGCTTAAATGGAGCAAGAACAGGCTGTGGTCGTCAGCGTAGGTCATTTTGGCATTGCACTGGGCACATTTCTTAAGGAAACCTTTTTGAGCCATTTTCACACAAGACTCGTTTCCTTGCTGTTCATGGAGGGGGTTTCAAAGTAAGCCTTAAATCAACTAAATTTGTATAATAAGGTGGAAGTTTACTCCTGGACTTCTTAACCTCTCAGACTCAAAGAAAAACAGAACAAAAGTACCCCCAAAACCCTGAAACAAGCCAAAATCAGGTAAGGTTGAGGAGCAAACGCTAGAAGAACCTTCTCCAAGAGTGGCGAAAATGGAACTGAGGGAAGGGGGTGCTGCTTCCTCGGAGCATGTGACCATTTAGGCAAGAAAATGCCTTGCAACAGCTCCAAGGGGGAGAGATGCCACCCGTGGACTTTTAAGTTAGAAAAAGTGTCTCTGAGCAGGCTTGCTCATATGCAGTCCCCCGATGTGTGCCTGTAAAAAAGACTGAAGATAAAGCATTTTTCCTTTTCATAAGTGTATCAGATGCCTGCAAAATGACAATACTGCCAGATCAGGGTTTCTTAGCTAACTCCCTCTGTACACTTATTTTGTGTGTATGTTAATTTTAAAAGGCATCCTGTTAAAACAGAGGTTCTGTCTGAGATGCTGAAGAGCTACTATCAGAGTTGCACATAATCTCATTCCCTGACAGTCTGTGGTTAGCTTCTCCACCCATGGCAGCCATTTTGTGGTTGCATCCACCACCCTCTGTCAGAGATAAACAGGTTGCTTACCTGTAACTGGTGTTCTTCAAGTGGTCATCTGTGCATTCACACCCATGGGATACAGTGCGCATGTGCTGGATCAATCGGCATTGTAGCAAGCTCTTAACAGATTTTCGCACCCAGACCTCGGGCATGCACAGGAACCCCACCACGCATGCCCAGAGAGGTGGGCGCGGACATCCCGCCAGTTCCTTTGAACTGCCGTGAATCAACCCCTATGGAAAATGTAGAAGCTGATAGCAGCGGGGAAGGAGGGCGGGTGGTGTGAATGCACAGATGACCACTCGAAGATCACCAGTTACAGGTAAGCAACCTGTTTATCTTCGACGTGGTCTCTGTACTTCACACCCATGGGAGATTAGTGGCCTACCTGGAGGAGGGTGCTGGCAGGTCATTACTGTGAAGCCGAGGATAAGATGTGACGTCCCATGTTGGTATGAGAGTTCTTTCGGACGTCTAGCACGTAGTGCCTTATGAACGTGTTTGGCGTAGCCCACATAGCGGCTCTGCAAATGTCCATTAAGGGAACTCCCTGGAGGAAGGCAGTGGAGGCTGCAACAGCTCTGGTTGAATGAGCCCTGATAGGGCCAGGCAATGGCTGCTTGGTGATAAGGTAGCAGAGGTGGATGAGACCTGCAATCCACCTTCTTAGGCGCTGAGCCATGATGCGAGTGCCCAGCCTTGCTGGCGCATAGGAGACAAAAAGTTGAGAGTCACGTCTTGTTGGACGGGTTCTATTTAAGTAAAACAGGAGCGCACGCTTCATATCCAACGTGTGTAACAGCCTCTCCTCTGAGGATGTCGGCGCTGGGAAGAAATCCAGGAGGAAGACCTCTGCCTGTAGGTGAAATTCTGAAACTACCTTTGGCAGGAACAAGGTGTCAGGTACAAGGCGGACGCCGTCTGGCAAAAAAGACAAGTAAGGAGTGTCATGTCTGAAAGCCAGTATTTCTCCAACTCGCCGTGCTGAAGTGACAGCAACCAGAAAGGCCGTTTTCCACGGCAGGAATTTTAGGTTGCAAGTTGCGAGCGGCTCAAAAGGTTTCCTGGTGAGTTGGCGAAGGACCAGGGGAAAGTCCCAGGGGACGACAGGAGTTTTGATGGGAGGGTAGAGATGCAACAGTCCCTTCAAAAAACGTTTTGAAAGTGGATGCGAGAACAGTGTGCATCCCTCAACTTGAACATGGTAGGCCAAAAGTGCAGCAAAACAAACCCTTAATGAGGAATGTGAAAGTCCCGAGTCAGCGAGAGACAGGAGGAAATTAAAAACTTTCTCAAGACCTGCAGAGGTGGCTCGAGGGGCATCGTCACCCAAAGAGGAACAGAATTTTTGCCACTTGAAATGATACGACTTTCGCATAGTGGACTTTCTGGAGTTTAGCAAGACATTTGCTATGCGGACGGAAAAGCTGTTGACGCTACTCTCCAGGCTGTCAACTTCATTCATGGCACATCTTGGTATAGGAGAGGGGACTCGGTTAGGAACAGGAGGTCTTGTGCTGGAGGAAACTGGTGGTAGACCCCTGCTGACAGATTGATGGTTGAGACCTATGGTTGCCTCGGCCACCACGGGGTTATGAGGACGCAGTCCGCTCTGTTGCTGACGATTTTGCGGACCACTCTCAGAAGCAGAGGCAGTGGAGGGAAGAGGTAGAGAAATCTTCTGGACCACGGATAGAGGAGACCGTCCCCTAGAAATTGTGGGTCCCTGCCACCTTGGGTGCAGAACAGAGGGCACTTTTTGTTTGCCCTGGTGGCAAAAACATCTATCTGGGGGAACCCCCACCTGCAGAAGAGTGGAAGAAGGTACGGTGGATTCATTTTCCACTCGTGGAGACTGAGTCCTGCCCGACTCAGGTGGTCTGCCTGTACATTCATGTGCCCTGGGATGTGCGTGGTGACTACGAAGACGTTGTGGGCTATGCAGGTCCCATAACTGGAGGGTGAGGTCGCAGAGGCATTGGGAGACAGTGCCCCCTTGCTTGTTCACATAACTGAGGGCAGTAGTATTGTCTGTGAGGACCGTGACACATTTCCCCTCAATCGGGGTAGGAAACTGGTGACAGCGAACTGTATCGCAAGCAGTTCCAGGAAATTTATGTGCCAATTTCGTTTCTGAGTGTCCCATCCGCCTCCGGCACAAAGTCCCATCATGTGGGTGCCCCAGCCCGAGAGGGAGGCATCTGTCATTAGGGTCATTTGGGGTGATGGAGGATGGAAGGGTGCTCCCTGGAATAGGTTGGAAGGGACAGTCCACCAAAGTAAAGAGTCCTGTACTTTGACAGGTGGGAATAGGTGGGTGGTGTGTCTCTCTCTCTCTGGATTGAAATTGTGGATAAACCATAGTTGCAGGTGATACATTTTTAATTTGGCAAAAAACAGGACTGATGTAGTAGCGGCCATGAGGCCAAGTAACCTTTTTATTTGAAAGGCCGTCACTGAGGGCCGGGTACGGATGAAAGTGGCTAGGTCGATGATGTCGGCTGCCCTGTTTTGTGGCAGGTAGGCTGTGCAAATCGTGGAGTCCAGTAGCGCACTGATGTAGTGTATTTTCTGGACCAGTTGAAGTTGAGACTTTTCCAGATTGACTTGTAGACCCAGGTTTTCCAGGAGGACCAGTGTCCTGTTGATGTTTGAGACTAGGGCGTCCCTGGAAGTCGCTACCAAGAGCCAATCGTCGATGTACGGGTAGATGGAGATACTCTTGAGATGAAGGAAGGCCACGACCACCACCATCGTCTTTGTGAAGACTCTTGGTGCACTTGAAAGGCCGAATGGCAGGGCTGCATATTGGTAATGATGTTGACCAATTGTGAGGTGTAGGTATTAGCGGTGGGACGGGTGGATGGTGAGGTGGAAGTATGCGTCTTGGAGGTCGAGGGTGGCCATCCAGACGTTTTTCTGGAGGAGTGGCAGAATCTGCTGTAAGGACACCATGCGGAAGCAGTGGTAGCTCACAAAGTGGTTTAGTGCCCGTAGATCTAAGATCAGTTGAACGCCTCCATCCCACTTCGGAACAGTGAAATAGTGGGAGTAGAATCCCTTGCCCTGTAGATGCAGTGGCACCAGCTCAATAGCTCCCTTCTGCAGAAGGACATTCTTCCAGGAGGGCTGGAGAAGTGGGTGTGGAGACAAAGACAGGAGTGATGGGGTTCTGAATGAATTCTATGCGGTAGCCCTGGGTTAAGATGGACAGCACCCATTCGTCTGTGGTGATGAGGTGCCAGGTTTCGAGGAAAGGGGTTAGACGGGTTGGATGTGACTGGGAGATATGGAAGTCAAAAACCCTGCTTGGCAGACTTTGCCTGCTTACTGCGGGAAGACTGTTGTCCCGATCCAAATCTAGGTTTCTGGAATGTGGGTTTCTGGCCTCCAGAGGATGTACGTGGCCTCCATTGCCGGTCAGGAGATTGACGGTTTGGGTGTGTTTTTGCCAGGGTCTGGACCAGGGATGAGGTCGGTAATGTTGCCTCATGGATGAGGAAATGCCCAGAGCACGAGAAGCTTTTATGCTTTTATCCATATCTTGTAATATGGTGTCTGTAGTACTGTTAAACAGACCAAGGCCATCAAAGGAGAGGTCCTCTACGTATGACCTAGTATCTGGCTGTAGATTGGTTTGGTGAAGTGGTTAAGTGTGCGGACTCTAATCTGGGAGAACCGGGTTTGATTCCCCACCCTCCACTTGCACCTGCTGATGTGACCTTGGGTCAGTCACAAGCTCTGGCACAGCTGTCCTTGAAAAAGAGCAGTTTGTGTCAGAGTTCTCTCAGCCCCACCCACCTCACAGGGTGTCTGTTGTGGGGAGGGGAAGGTGGAGTTGGCCTCTCATATAATACTTCATTGTCCTTTGTATGATGAAGAGAGACAGCAGTTGCTGACACCCCTTCTCTCACATTTTAAACCCTTGGCTCATTATCTTACATATGACGAGGATTGTTTGATGAAGTTTTTATTGGCCGATACTTATGATTCTGTCACACGCAATGTTGCTAAATATTGTTACCTGGTAATCAAAAAGCGCAGAATGTATTGTAACGCGAGCCATTCATGACGGAATTGACCGGTTTGGTATTTTAGTAATTAAGGTTGTAAGGATTTTATGTTGTAGACTCTGTGTTGTTCTATCTTGGTTTATTTTGCTGGTCTTATGACTGTTCTTAATAAATTTGAATTTGAATTTGATTTGTTGCTTTGCCAGTACCATGCCCTCCTTTTGGATGATGCGGGCTGCCTGATGCTTGTCTTCTGGAAGGTGAGCCAGAAGTTCAGCAAGCCTTTCCCACAAAGTGTACTAGTATCTACTCATACACGCTAAGTAATTGGTGGTCTTTACTCCTAGTGCTCCCGTAGAGTAGAAACATTGTCCGAATGCATCTAACTTTCTGCTCTCCTTGTCTGAAGGTGCAGAATGTGTTCTCTTGGACTTGGATGAGGATGTGACTACCATGGAGTTTGGAACTGTTGGGAAATGAACTAATTTATGATTTTATATCTGCTACACAAGCAACAAATGGACTGTGCACACACTTGTATACCATGAGCCTAGAGAAAGCTGTTTGCATCACCTACTGTGTGAGAGAGATTTCACATAGGGAACACTTGCCTGCATTTCATGTTAATGAAGCTTGCACACATTAAGCTCAGGGCATTATGGGAAGGAGAAGCACATGTTAGCCATTGTGAGTAGAACAACAACCCAGAAGGAGAAATTCCACCATTACTAAAGGGATGGGATGTCACGGAGAACACTACATTTGAATTGCAGTTTCCTGTTTACAATGCCTTGGCAGCCTGGTAAAGCCAAGATTCATCTCCACAACAAAGAGATGTCCTGAAGCTGAGATTCCACACCTGACCAGATGGCATTTTATGAGAAAGAGTAAAGTATTTCAAATATTGGCCCAACCCATAGAACACCGGCCCTTTTACACATTCGCCAATCAGGAAAGTCTATGGGATGGACTTGTTAGTAAGTGGGATTACAGGAGGGCAAGGTGCCACCCACCTGGAGATTCAACTATATAATGCAAGGACCATGCTTTAAGAGCTGGGCCAGCCACATTCTACCTTCAACGCAAGACCATGCTTCAGGCTGGCCACACTCCACTACCCCCCCCCCTTACCTGCCTTAAAACTCTTTGTCTTTACTGGATCTCTTTGGGATGCGCAGCCAAAAAGATCCACACACACACTAGCTAGCTGGTTCTGGCAGTGTGAATTAGTAACTACCCCTAGAACCATTTCTTACCCTCCAATTTCCCCTTGCAACAGACAAGGCTTCTGGAACAGGCGAGTATGAATCTAAATAGCTACCTTCCTACCTCCAAGTAAATAAGAAACTATCTTAATATTCTTTCTGTAATTCTAGAGGAACCTTGAGTGTATGTGAATTGTGAGACTGATGTTTTTGCATGTGTGACTTTAATATTGCTCAGTAAAAAGATTATTTGTTTTGGAAAAATACCCGTGTGATTTCAATTACTGGAACTCTGGGTTCGGACACGACCCTAGTATAGCTGGTCAGAACTCACGTTAAAAATATAGTCAGACTCAGCTGTAGATAAAGCTGTTGGCGTAACAGTCCGAATGCATCTAACTTTCTGCTCTCCTTGTCTGAAGGTGCAGAATGTGTTCTCTTGGACTTGGATGAGGATGTGACTACCATGGAGTTTGGTTGAGGATGGGTGAAAAAGAATTCTGCTCCTTTTTGGAGCCCTTTTTGGCCGACTTGTGCTCTTTACCCATCTTCTGTTTCCTTTTCACGGGCGTCTATGCCGAAGACTGCGCTGCCGGTGCCGAACGCTTCGATGTCGACTGAACAATGTCGGCTGAACAATGTCGGACAAGGGCTTCGAAACTGGAGCCGTCGATGTTGATGGTCTGAGTCCATGTCTGAAACGGGGTTTAGCGCTGACTCTAGTAACGCTACTCGGAGTTGCGCCGCTCGATTTTTTCTAGTTTGATTGGAAAACTTGGCGCAGTGTCGACAGGACTCTGGTCGGTGCGTCTCGCCAAGACAAGAAATGCAGAGGTTGTGGCCGTCAGGTGGAGCGAGCTTACTGCCACAATCCCTGCAACGCTTGAAAAAGCCCCACTTCTTCTCCATAAATAAGCAAAACGGAGAAGAAAAAGATGTGTGTGTGTGGGGGGGAAGCCCGAAGGCCAGAGTGAGGTAAACGAAAAAACTTCCCCAGAAACTAAACAAAGTTCTCTTTTTTTTGAAGAAACAACAAAACAAAAAAGGTAGAAGCGAAAAATAAAGAAAACTGAGGAGAAAACCGAAGAGCTCTGAGGAGAAAAAAAGCTACCGATCAGACTGACGAAAGGAAGGTGCTTCCAGCACGGCGGAAATAAAGGAACTGGTGGGATGTCCGCGCCCACCCCTCTGGGCATGCGTGGTGGGGTTCCTGCGCATGCCCGAGGTCTGGGCGCGAAAATCCATTAAGAGCTTGCTACAATGTCGATCGATCCAGCGCATGCGCACTGTATCCCATGGGTGTGAAGCACAGAGAGCACGTCAAAGATCCAAAGGTGCTTGCAGGCTCAAAAAAAATTGGGGACCGTGTTCTAGATGAACAGCTCCTATGTTATCTTTTATGACACTGTTGGCTCTCGATATTTGTGGCAGAAAAATAAGTGAGCCTGGGGTTCCATAGCTGGAAAGCATCCATCACCAATTAACTGGTGTAAGAATCACCGGGGCCTCAAATTCACAAGCACATACACAACACAGACACTGCAATCCTGAAGCGGGATCCAAAAGCATTCCGGGAGCTGATCAGCCACTACGTCAGCATATCTCAAAGATATGCTGGCATATCTCAGAGATATGTACCCTCAGGATAAAGCTGCCCATCAAACAAGGCAAACCACATGGTGCTGGAAAGCGCTATCAACTCAACAGGAACAGTGATGGCCAGACACTAACAAAGCAGAAGGCAACTGACTTGTACAATTAGTTGTTACCTGTATGAATGCGGCTATGTCTTTCCAGTTGACTTGGCTTAGCAAAGGCTTTTTCACAAGTATCACACTTAAACACTCTTGGTTTCTGGGAACTCAGAGATGGTCCAGCCTGATGTGTCTGCATATGCTCCTAATCAAAACACACACAAAAATTTTTGCATGTTAAACTGTAGTATCAAACATGTTTTAGGGCTAACGCTAAGGGGAGGGCATCCTCATACTTTTTGCGGAGATACAAAAGCATGATGCCAGCAATGGCCAAATTCAGCCTATTTTAGTAAGGAGAAAATAAAATAAATCTCTCTGTATGACAATAAGTACTTGAATGAAGAACAAATTAAACATTTACAAGAAAAAAAGATGACAGGATCATTCCCAATTGTCCTGTTTCAGCAAGAGGAATCCTGAAAAGAACAATGTTTTTTGGTTTCTAAGCAACATGTTTTACCAGATTCTACTTTATAAGGAAAGAAGGCTACATTTGTAGACAAGATTAGCAGAGACAGCATGACCCAAAATAAAAATGTATTTTTTCTAAAGAATGATATACTAAAAGTACTGAAATGTACCTTCCAGAATCTGTTTAAAGATGTACAATATTACTTTTATTGCCTCCCAAACAGGTTATAATAATATAAATCAATAGAATACAGTGAACAAGTGAAAATGTCTTATTCGGAGTCAGACTAACTGGACCATGAAGGAAAGCTTGTACTAGCAGCAGCTCTCCAGTTTCTTAGAGACAGAGGTCTTTTATACCTACTGCCTGGTCCTTAATTGGAATTGGTGGGGATTCAACCTGGAGCCTTCTGCTTGCCATACAGATCCTCTACCTTTGGGTCACTTGCTGTTTAGTACTTTTTTCATTAAATGAAAACCTGTTTCATTTTTCCTTTTAAACTTACTAACAGGAGTAGGATTTCATTATTATCAGCAAATAATGCACAATGTGAAGATGTAGTCCTTACCAAATATACTGTTTATATATGCCCTCTATTCAGAAGGGATTAAAAAAAATCTTTTTCTTTTTGTTATAACAATACATTAAGTTTATCACAGACCTTAAGATGTGTTGCCCGTTTGAAGGCTTTATTGCAGATGTGACAAACGTGGATTCTTTCCTTGCCATGGACTTCTTTACTATGCTGCATTAGCATGGCAGCTGAAGAAAAAGTCTGACTACATTCAAAACACTGGTGTACACGGGGCTCTTTTTCAGCTTGAACACCTTTATGGAGACTTGGAGAAACCTCACTCACCTGCAGAAATTCCATAAATATGGAAACAAATAATTACAGGAAATAAAACCACCTAAAACTCATGTGGTTATTTAACACTTTCTCAGAATAAATTTAGAGTCCAGTGGCACCTTTAAGACCAACAGATGTTTATTCAAGGTATGACCTTTCGTGTGCAAGGTTCTAAACCTCATCTACCATTCCAATGTATTTGAAAAAGTGTGCCTTGCACACAAAAGCTCATATCTTGAATAAACCTTTGTTGGTCTTAAAGGTGCCACCGGACTCTTAATTTGTTCTACTGCCTCAGACCAACATGGCTGACTGCCTGGAACTTTCTCAGAATGATCTCAGAAATGATGCTGAGACAGGCCATGCAAAACAGGGTTGCACTTACCTGTAACTGCTGTTCATCAAGTAGTCTTCCGTGCAGTCCTACATGAGGACTGTGCTTGCACAGGCCAGTCTCAGAGAGAAGTGTTCAAAGCTTTCTGGCTCTTTCCAGAAGACGCATGGTGCTCCCCCTCCCCTCCAATGCAAGTTCATATTTTCCCACCCAAACTGGCACGAGGGAGGCAGGGAGCTCACTCCTCTCTCAATCCTCTTTGTCGCCATGGAAAAGGACCCACAGAGCAGAGGATCCTACAGCAGGCAGAGGAGGGAGGGAGGGAGGGATGTGTGCCTGCACAGATGACCACTCGATGAACAACAGTTACAGGTATACACAACCATATTTTCATTGTTGTGGCTTCTGTGCAGTCTCACAGGGAAGAATAGCAAGCTCACTTACCAGAGGAGGTAGGCATGTGACCATCAGCAAAATATTGACTGTAATGTTGCTTTTTTCACAGCTGCATCACTCTTGGAGTCTATGTTGACAACATAGCCTTTGATGGAAGGTCAGCAGGGAGGACTAGGTGGCTGCTTTGCAGATGTTGTCCAATGGGACATTCCCCAGGAATGCTGCTGAGGACTGTGACCTCACCGAGTGCACTTTTATAGGAAAAGGACAGTCAGGCTACAAGGTCAGATAGCAACTGTGCTAAAGGTGCAGTGAAAAGCCAGTCATCTATATAGGGATATAACCTGCAATCTTGAGGGCATAGATGGGCAATCACAACAGACATACATCTGCTAAATACCCTTGGTGCAGTAGCCAGGCCAAAGGGTAGAACAGTGTATTGGTAGTTGGCAGTTCCACACTGAAAACACAGATATTTCTGTATTGTTTATGTATGACAATATGGAAATACATGTCTTTAAGGTCAATATTGGCACACTAATCCTTCTGTAACAGAGAAAGCACTTCTACTAGGGCAACTGTATGGAATCTAGGGACTTTCAGAAATTTATTAAGGCCCCTAAGATCTAGAATGGGTCTTTTCCCATCATCTTTTTTGTTAACCTAAAATACTGGGAATAAAACCCAGTCATGACATCCCTAGGGAATGGAGTTGCGTGCTTGCCATGATGCCTCCCTTGTTCTTTCTTGCCCAATGGATGTGAGGCATATGATGGGTGAGGACCTGTATACTGGTAAGAAGGATGGAATCTGTAAGGGTATTGGAATATATGGATGTGCCGCATGTCTGAGAAAATACCTTGGTTGAAGGTCTGAGCAGGAGGACCAGTTATGCCAAGTGTCTTTGATGGTGGATCCGGTCTAACACTCTGTGCACTGAATAAGTCCTTTCCCTCAAAGGGAAGGTCTTCAACCTCACCTTTAGTGTCGTTTGGCAAAGTACACCTCAGCCAGGAACATCTTCAGAGAATGACTGCTGATGCCATAGATCTACTGGCTGAGTCAGTTACATGCCTAGTGGTGCTGAGTTGCCTTTTTCCAAGATTTAGACTCTCTGCCTGAATGACCTTGGTTAAGGTAGCATGTCAATGGTCTGATATGTATGTTCCCATAAGAACATTTGGTAATGTCCCATGATGGAGTTAAAGTTAGCCATCCTCAAATTAGTGCCGCCAATGAATAAATTTTGTGGCCCAAACCATCTAGTTTCCTGCCCTCTCTATCAAAGGGCAAGGAATGAGACCCAGAAAAATTGTTTCAAAAGTATGACCTCTGTAATGATAGAGCTGGCAACAGCATGAGTGAAGAGAGAAATCACACTTTTTAAGCAGCACCACTACCAATAAAAGAAAATAACACAACAGAAAAATGAAGCGGGGAAAGTTGGTTTTCTTCCCTTCACCGAGTCTCTGCTGCTACTGTACTCTTTTTTTAAAAAAGGTTCTCACCAATGAAGATCTAACACTGTGAGGAAAGCATGGTCTGAAGAAAGCAGAAAGATCTGAGTAGGAAAGTGCCCTTTTTCAATTTTGGCAAAGAGAGGACTGCGGGTTTGGGCGGGAAAATACCAGCTCGTGTCAAAGGGGGAGGGGAATGTCCCAAATCTTTTGAAAAGAGCCAGGAAGCTTTGAAAATGTTTCTCTGTGGCTGGCCTGACCAAGTATGGTCCCCATGTGGGACTGCACAGAAGCCATGGTGATGAACACTGCAGTTCTTCAGTTAAAAAAAAAGAATCAATTATCTGGCAATCTAATTTTTATATAATTCTCTTTCCCCTATTTTTTTCCTATGTACAAATTATGAAGCGTTGAAACAGGAAACTTTAAATAGAAGAAATCCTATCAGCTGAGATGTAAGAACACATCGTTAAATATACACAAAATCTGCTGCCTCAGATTTTACATGAATTTGCTTGAGTACAGCCAAGAGTCAGACATGACTGAACGGCTAACAACAACAGCCTCAAATGATAAATTTTAAAATAAAATACTTAGGTATAACATAAATAAAACTTTTTTTCAACTACCAGACATGAAGTGAGTGTAATATTGTTTGCTTATTCAAGATGACTTTCAAAAACCATTTACCTGATAAGCCAGTTCATCATGGGTTGTAGGTGCTGCATGACGTGTATGGCTCACCAGTATGACTTGTGAATTTGAACTGCTTTGTCCAGAGAGACTAGAATCTGTGAGTAAAGTGGGAAACTGCTGACCCTGCCAACAGAAAAACATTAATTAATTTTTTTAAAGGGGGAAACACTACTATCACAATTAGCAAAAAGGCTAATTCAGCACATATAATCTCTAAGGAATACTTCCTACGGCCCTTCGCTTTAATAGACATTAGGTTGTATGTATGCCCATTGACAGGTTTATTTTCCAGAAGCCTTTGGTTTTTTAGTCGAACAGTGAAACATGCTACTGATCTATACACTGGTTTTGTCATAGCACCACAAAGATGGAAGGAGTTCTCACTTCCATTCTGAGTAAATTATTCCAGCTCCTATCCTTACTTTGGTTGTGTATGTGTGTGTGTGTTCTCCAAAAGTCCTATCATTAACAACCTTGCTCAGGTTTTGCAAACTGAGGTGGCTTCCTTGACTGAGTCAATCCATTTCATGTTGGGTCTTTCTCTTTTCCTGCTGCCTTCAACTTTTCCTAGCATGATTGTCTTTTCCAGTGACTCATGATATGACCAAAGTACGATAGCCTCAAGCTTCTAGGGAGAGTTCAATCCTGATTTGGTCAAGGATCCACTTATTTGTCTTTTGGGCACAGTATCCATAAAACAATCCTCCCAACACCATGTATCAAAGGAATCTACTTTTGTCCTGTCTGCCCTCTTCATTGTCCAACTTTCACACCCATACATAATAATGGGGAATACTATGACATGAATTAACTTGATCTTCATTGCCAGCAACACATCCTCACACTTAAGGATCTTTTCTAGCTTCTTCGTGGCTGCCCTCCTCAGTTTCAATCTCCTTCTGACTTCTTGGGTTAGTTTTCCTTTTGGTTTATGATGGAGCCAGGGAATAGAAAATTGTGAACAATTTCAATTTCTTCATCATCAACTTTAAAGTTGTGTAATTCCCAGTAGTTATTACTTTTGTCTTAATTAATTTTGGATACCAGACACCTAAAGCATCTACGGGCTTGCCTATCCAGCCAGTTCCTCACAATACTTGTTCAATTGCTCTTATAGCTAGGAAACGCAGGTGTATATTTAATCTATATACCCACTGACAGTGGTTTTGTAAAGTACATGTGATAGTAACATCAGATCGGAAATCTTAACGTAGATGACAGCTCAGATGTTGTGTGACTTTCTGCCTTACTCCAGGAAGGATTTTTTAAAAAGTAAAAAACAGGCTGATCATCTAATGCTTGCAACACAGAAGCACCAAAAAGTTAATGGAACTAAAAATCACTGTCAAATAATTTGGAAATTATGGCCAAAACAAATTCAATGCATGCATTTTGTAGTATATTTTACAGAACTTCTGCATGGGCTTTTGAGACAATAAGAGACATAATCTTGTGTGCCATCAAGTCCTAACCAACTCATAGGAACCCCAGAAAGGGGCTTTTAAGGCAAATGAAAAGCAGAGGTGATTTGCCATTGCCTTCCTCTACAGCATCTTCCTTGGTGGTCCCTCATCCAAGTACCAACCCTGCTTAGCTTCCGAGACCTGATGAGATCAGACTTCACATCCCCAGACATAACCTTAGCTATAATTTATCGCAAAATTTCCTATCTCGGTCTGTCTTCAGTTTTGCCTTCTTCTAGTTTCACCATAATTATTCAAAATTATGAGGAAAAGGATAGAAACATTTTCTGGCATATGACACCAACCTGTGATGTGATATTAAGTGTCACTGCATCAAGGCCAGCAGACAACATACTCTGAGTATCAGCCAGCGTCAGGGTAACACTACCGTCTCCTCCAGTTCCTGGTGATGCCATTACTAAATTCTGACCTGGCTGAGACATGGGAGGTGTTGAAGGAAGATTCCCACTCGATGCATTAAGCTCTGTAAAAAGCATGGACATTATAAAAGCTCAGGTTACCTTAGCAGTTGAAAGGAGCCCCAAGGTTTCAAGGTCTCCAAATTCTTTTTATTATTAGAGTTGACAACCTTTAACAGCTGAAGACAGAGAGCCCTGCCCCCTGGAGCTGCCAACAACAGCAGCCGGTGCCAGCCGCTTACAGGAAAGACCCACAAGCCGACTGCGAGAAGGGACCACTGAATAATGGCTGCCATCGTTAGACAACATAATTATTACCAGTGTTCCCTCTAAGGTGAGTTAGTGTGAGCTAGCTCACAGTTTTTTAGCCTCCGGCTCACACATTTTTGTCTTTGCTCAGGAAGGATAGCTCCAGAGCAAGCTAATTTATGCAACAGCCAAATCACTGGCTCACAACTTCAATGCCGGTAGCTCACAAAGTAGACTTTTTGCTCACAAGGCTCCACAGCTTAGAGGGAACATTGATTATTACTAGCACTTTACTATATCAGATGGTTTTAGTTGGTTTTAAACTTGCTTTAATTGTAATGTATATGTTTTATTGTGTGTAAGCCGCCCTGAGCTGGCCTTGACTGGGAGGGCGGGGTATGAATTTGATAGATAAATAAATAAACAGATACTTCGTACACAATGGGCAGCCTAAATGAATTTATTGCTAGAATTATGCGTAAATTCCTATTTTGCTCTATTTTAAAAGAAAGGCTTTCTCCACTATTCAGGGAACTCTTAATAAATATATGCACCAAACTACTTTTTCCTCTGTATGTGCTACATCCACATTAACAACTACAAGTGGGATTTGCAGAATAATGGCGGACTGAGGTAACAGCAAATATGAGAGGATGACTGAATGACAGAAAACCATTTTCCAGTAAGACCAGTCTTTTAATGGAGAAGCTTGTTCAGATTAATATAATTACAGCAACTGTCCATAATGACCTACTTGAGTGAAGTATTAAATCCTCACCTGAAGTACTGTTCAGAGCTGGGCTCTGAGACAGGAGCTGATCATTACTTATGGTTAACGTAGCACCTGTTGACTGATTAGTGATAGTTGGTGTTGTCAATCTTAGGTTGCCATTCAGTTCATTTCCTCCAGAGGAACTGTGCTGAATAAGATCTTGGCCTAAACAGAAAATGAAATCTATGACCCACTGAAGATCAAAATATGTTTCTGCACTTCACCAATTTAATATTTTATAAGGGTAAACTAATGAAAAGGGGATTAAATAACTGTTTAAAGAAACATTCAATCTGGGGTTTGACCCACCCAGCTTTTTCACTGGTGAAAAGGGGAAGAGGGCATATGCTTTGACCACTAAAATTACTATGCTTGGGATCATGGGACATGCACAGACAAAACCCACCTGAGATGGTGGCTGAAGTAAAGGGGGGAACTAGAAAGTCCTACTAAAACAGCCACTAAGGAAGGAATGAAAACAAACATGGAATTCTACGTGCACAATGTAAAAATATTTGGAATTCTATTCAACATATGTAAGGAAGAATGAAGACTAAACATCTAGACGTTCTGTAGCAAAAGACTCATTACAGCCAAAGGCAGATAATTCAGCACACTAAAACATAATGGTAAGGTTCTCTGATAGGAAGAAGAGTCTGAGGGGAGATTCCAGAAGCATGTCTGAATTACAGATACCCCCCATAGCTGAGCCGTGCTTCAAAAATAAGGAAAGCAATTCTAATATCAATCTGCCACTCTCGGGCCAATACACAGAAAGCCATGCATACATTCTATGACATTCGGATTGCTCAAATCTAAATAGTCTAATTATTTAAAATATGATAGGTGCAATTCAGAGCTGATACAAGCTCAAGATCCAATGTGAAATTAGTCCACACACAGAGCTGGAATTCTGTTTGTTGTTTTTGCTGCATATGTCAGCATCAAGCACAAAAGACTCAGCTGATAAAATAGTTAACACTATCCCCAGAATAAAAAATGCATATATGCATGAAGAGATTCAGTTTATATTTTTGTGGCATCATTTTTTTGCTATGTAGACGACAAGTAGTTTTTACACCATCAGCAGCTTACCCCTTTAGTAGTGTGAAGTGCTACAGTAAACAACATCAAGCAAAACTCTAGTTTAGGGCATGGATCTACTTTAGTTTCTTTGGACCCTGTGTTTATGTAACTCTGGGTTGCATCTGTTGTATTTTAAATCATTTTATTTTAAGATTCTGTATTCTTTAAGAACAATAATTGTTTTATGCTGCTAATATAAAATGAGAAAATGTTTGCCTGTTTGGATGCAACACTTGAAAGAACTACAAGAGGGAAAAGGGGACACCCGTGTCTCCCCACTGCTTTCTAAGCGATCTTCAGAATCAAATGTGGTGTTTTTTTTCTTGTAGATTTTCATTTCACCCACAGCTACACATCACAGAAGGGTAAGTCTCCCACTTTTAGCAGACTAATAATGATATGTTGCTATACTTACCAGAGATGGTAAGGGTAATTTCTTGAGGGCTTCCTGATGAATTTGTAGTAGTGGAACTGGAAGCATGGGCTAAAACATGACTCAGACTTGAATTATTTATCGTCAGAGTAATCTCGTGTTGACCATTTGAGGTTGATACCATACCCTGAGATGTCATAACCTGGGAGAGATCCTGTGAACCTAAACATAATAAGCATGAAAAATCAATAGCTAATTTAGATATTTATTAATATTTAATACCGTTATGATCTTTGTGATACACTAAGTACAGAGTGTGCGGAGCAATCCTAGGATGGCAGCCCATCTATCACAGTGGCAGCACAGAACCTAGGAAGATTCTGTCCAAAGTGGGAAAGAACACCCCCCCCCCTCTTCCTTCCCCCCCCCCCCCCCCCCCCCTCCCGGTTCTTAAAAGCTTCCCATGACTGTGGCATTCTTAAACATTTTGTAAGACACTAGTGGCTGTAAAACAACTGAAGACATACAGATCATTTCTCTCTTCTTGCCTCTGTAACTTCAAATGCATTGGGGGGTGACTACACTAGGTTGGGGAGGTCTTGGTGACTCTCAGCACTATGGCCCTCAAAGAGGAAGCTGGGGCTGCCACCCCTAGGTGTGACTGCATGTGGAAAACTCTTAACGAACAACCTAATCTCAACATTTTAGAAGAATTCCTTACAGAGATTTAAATAAGACACACAAAAAAGAAGACACCAAAACATTCCTTCGCTCTGAGAATATTTAGGCCTGATTTAAATGTATTTATTAAAGTATGCATACCCCATCTTTCCTTGATGGCTTGCAAGTCCAAATTTAAAATGAGATTTTGCTGGGACATTGCCCTTAGCCATGTGACTTTGCACACAGCTAGCATTTCCTTCAAACCAGGTCCTCAGCTGCTATGCATGCAATGTTAACTTGCCAATGGCAGACAGATCTGAATGCAGGTTGAACTGGCATGTTAACTTCCCTGCACAAGCAGCAAGCCACTTTAAGCAAGATTCTGGGAGCATACAAAGTCTGCCCTGCTAGAATCACATTTAAATCAGTCCTTAATGTAAACATGCAGTTATCCAGCCATATTTTTGCAGAACCTTGAAGGTGTGATGAACATCCCGAATTTCCTATAGAGATCCAATTACATTAAATGGGCTACCAAGGCTGTGTTGAAGATCCAGGGTATGGGGCAGTAGTATTAGGCTGACTGGAAGGGGCCAATGCTGGCGCTGTACAAATCCATAATTGAACCCTGGAGAAATTCTGGTGACTGAGATGAATGGTGGCATGGAGATATGGCTTTGTTAAGTTCACTGATACCAAGAAATGCCACAGTTGTCTCCCTTGCAAAGAGAGAGGGCAAAAGGACAAAGTTGGTGGCAGCCCAGCCAGAGGCCACTGGCATGACTGGGCAAGCGCATGCACAGTGTGGGGTACAGCACAGGAGGAGGTTATATAAGGAACAATTGTGTTGTTCCTCACATGTTTGATGCAACTCGAGACACAGCACAAGGAAAAAGGGCCTCATACTTGGGTTACGAGGCAGTCAGCCAGGCCCAGATAAATATTCCTGGATAAGGAGTTTGAACAATAGCACCTCTTAGCCACACACCTCTGACTGGGTAGGAAAATCTTTGCTTCATGATAAAATTCTTTACTCAATGCCTGGCTCAGGCAAGGGAAAGTTTGATGGTCCCTGATTATCCCAACTAATGAGGTAGGTGTCTCTTAATCCATGTTCATCTGCAATCCCCCTTGTTCAGATATGGCAGAATTGACTGGAAAGTCTCCAGAAGTATTTCTTCAGTAAGAAGTGATTCCACCCCCACCCCCGATCAAGAATAGTCCTGATTCTGCATAGGGGAAAAAGACAGAAAACATCCCAATGATCTGATGTCTACTGGATGCCAAATCATTTGGATCATCCCTTGTTATTTTCTCAGTTCTGGAAATGCAGGGGAGCAAGAAACTGATTGCTGAGGATCTGAGGAAATTCCAGAGAATAGGATATCCCTCAGGTTTTCTTCAACAGTCATTTATTTGTAGTAAATTTCAAAAAGGTGCTTGTAAACTCTACCAGATGCCCTTGGGACAGAAGGAACACATGGGCAGGGGAACACAATCATATTGAAATGTACCAAAATGACTTCTTACCAGAACATTGTTGAAGCCATTAACTGATAAATTTGAAGCCTGCCATGTCTGCAGAAGGTAGGCAGACTGTAGGCCCTGGAACAGAGGGACTAGTTTGGAGGCAGAAGAATCCAACACTTCTGCTGCTGGAAAGGACTTCTTTTGCCTGGATATCTAAAATTCTCTTTTCTCTTTTTGTTCAAGAGTTCTAAGGAGTTTGGAGGACACCGGTTTCTTGTTTGGTGTAGCAGTTAAGCCAGTTTGGTGTAGTGGTTAAGTGCGCGGACTCAAATCTGGGAGAACCGGGCTTGATTCCCCACTCCTCCACTTGCACCTGGCTGGATAACCTTGGGCAAGCCACAGTTCTGATAAGACCTGTTCTTGAAAAAGAGCAGTTTCTGTCAAGAGCTCTCTCAGTCCCACCTACCTCACAGGGTGTCTGTTGTGGGGAGGGGAAGGGAAAGGAGTTTGTAAGCTGCTCTGAGACTCCTTTGGGTAGTGAAGGGCGGGGTATAAATCCAATCTCTTCTTCTTCTACTTGGGTGGAAAGACTACTGAATTAAGGGGAAGTCCCCATCTCCCAGGTAAACTAGTTTATGCTGCCTACCAATCCAAGCAAGTGGGTTGTACCCCTATGCCTAGGGGAGAATATGTTCTTTATAGTATACTGATTTCATTGTATTTGTTCTATTAATGCAAAATTCAAACTGCTATCATAAGCAAAGTTAATTTATAAAATCAAAATAAAAAAAACTGACAAGTTTATGGAGCACAGCAAAAAAAAAAACAACCCCAACAACCCACCCACCCTTCCAACAGAAAGAATTTGGGTTTTTTCAGTTGCACTTACCAGTAGTGCTAGCAGTCAACATGGATTCTTGCTCAGATATAGGTCCTATTGTCATGTTTGCTGAAGAGGTAACGGTGGGCTGTAAGGATAAACTTGACAAAGGCTGTATTACCACATTTGTTGGCACTGAGCTGTCTGCTGCCTGGAGGGATGTGTTCTGAGTAGCTAAACTGGGATCCCCACTTAGTTGCTGGGTTAGTACATTGCCCTGCTGTAGCGTCTGCTGTAAGAGACTGGGATCAATCTGAAAAGCAAACATTAGTATTTCTGAATATAGGACATTTTCACATTTGGATGGAAAACATTTTTTCCAAGCTGGATACTTTTGTCATCCTAAGACATGATCTTAACTAGTGCAGATTTCAGTCCATAAGCTATGTATTGCAAAAAACTGCACCTGCTACTGAAATGCTGCATAGGTTTCATATTTATGATGTGAGCCAGTAACCAACAAAGAAATCAGATTCAGGTGGGTAGCCACGTTGGTCTGAAGCAGCAGAACAAAGTTTGAGTCCGGTGAAACCTTTAAGACCAACAAAGTTTTATTCAAAGTATAAGCTTTTATGTGAAGGCACACTAGTGTTTCTTTAGATTTAGGGTACCACTTATGCTTAAACAGGGTTGCACTTACCTGTAACTGCTGTTCACTGAGTTGTCACCTGCACAGTTACACATGGGCACTGCACACACACAGGCCTACTACAGAGAGGTTTTTGAAGCTCAAAAAATACCTGAGAGCACTCTGCCCCCCTCCCCAATGCTATTTCCCACCTTTTCCAGCATGATAAACAAAGGGCAAAGTGCCCTTCCATCAGTTCCTCTCTGCTGCCAGAGTGAGTTAAAGCTGTCAGGTTTGAATAAAGAATTCATAGCAGGGAGGGATGTGTGAGTGCACAGGTAACAACACAATAAACAACAAGTTACAAGAAAGTGCAATCCTATTTTCATCACTCTGGCACCTGTGCAGCCCAACATGGGGGAGTAGTGAGTTGATTTAGCAGTCTAAGGAAGGCAGGTGTGAGCTCCCAGTTGAATAGAGACTGTACAACTGCTCTTACCACTGCTGTGGCTCTTGGGGCATCCATAGAATAATGCTTGGCAGAGGTGCATGATGATGACCACATTACTGTCTTGCAGATGGAATCAATGGAGAGACCACCGTGAAAAGCAGCTGAGATGGACTGGGATAGTGAGCATGAAGCTGCAAAGGAGAGTCAACTCACACTAATCTGTAACACAGATTAATGCAGTGACTATCCATCTAGAAATGTATTGTGCTTACAATTTCTTGCCTAGGCCAGGTTCTAAAAAGGAGATGAAGAGATCATCTTTTCCAAAAGGTTTTCCAAGTAAAAAAGAAGCACCTTGCATACACAACTGGGGAATGTAGAGCTTGCTCCACTTCATCCTGTGGTTGTGGATACAGCATCAGTAGAGTGATGTCTTGGTGTGAGTGGAATTTGGACATTACCTTTCAGAGCAATTGGAGCAAGGTTTGGAGAACTACTCTGATGTTGAAGTTTTTAAGGAAAGGAAGGTCACATCATAGTACCAGGAGCTCACTGATCGCTTCTGGCTGATGTGATGGCTGTGAGGAACACCAGTTTTTTTCACAGTGAGGGACAGGAGGTTCCAGGTCTTGTACCTCACCTTCCAAAATGTAATGAGATGAGTACGGTGAGTAGCCCAATGGTGAGGGCGTTCTTGGAAATGGAATTGTCTCCTGGGCCAGTTCCAAAGTTGATTTGCAAGGAACCGAGTCCTTAAGGTGATAGTAAGTAGGGGTAGAAGACGACTTGGGAGATTTCTCAAGGTGCTTGTTCTTAGCCATCTCATGTAGTGGTTCCAAGGAGCTATGCTCTGAGGAAATAGGGGTGGAGCTTTTTGCACCATTTTCAAGACGCAACACTCTATAGAGCCAGATATCAGGTAAAACTGCTGGCAGGGAACAATGTGGGGGAGAGAGAGGAGCGCCCTCAGGCTTTTTTGAGCTTCCAAAACCTCTCTGCAGTACAGGCATCTTGGTAAATAGAGCTTCTGCCTGAAATGTTGAAGAGTTACTGTTAGAGTTATGCATGACCTCACTCCCTGGCATTTTATGGTTGGCTCTGCTTCTTGCAGCAGCCATTTTGTGGCTGGCTCTGCCTCCTGCAACAAACATTCTGAAGTTGTGCCCATACCCTGTGCCATAATTCTGAAGGTCCCTGCAGACTCAAAAAGGTTGGGGGACTCCTGTTCTAGATTAATAACTCCTACACTATCTTTTATGATAGACTTTGCTCTATTAATATTTTAAAACTGAGCAATATCTCCTTCTTTCTGTGGCAAACAATTTTAAAAATGATTACATGGGAATAGAAAAAAGAAGACAAATGGTTTAAAAATTTAAGTAAAACAATTATCACTAGGAATAGCACACTATGCAATGGCAGGACAAACCCTCACCAGACCCTGACTAGATCTATTTCAGTCACTGTGAATGCACACACACAAAGTCATGTCTACAGTTGAATGACTAACAGTGTGATCCTTAAGCAGTTACACCCTTCTAAGCTCACTGATGTCAATGGTCTTAGAAAGGTATCTCCATGCAGGATGGAACTGTAGGTTTTCAGCTTGAACCTACTTCTGCATTATCCAAGGAAAGATAAATGGCAGGGGCAGGAGAAGCAGCAATGTTTAGATTGCTTTGGTACAACAGGTTCTTAATGGCCCGCATAGTCTCTCAATACTTTGCATATTCTCTCAAACTTCAGGACACAAGAGTTCTATTCATATTTTGTTTTGTAATATTATACAGTAGATATATAACCTATAACAAGAACGTGCTTCAATAAACAGAAGAGTTGAGGAAGGAACTGATTTATACAGCACTCATTCCATAACGATTTGGAAAGGATAATAAATAATAACCCACCTGTAATGTATTGGGAAGGATAATAAATAATAACCCACCTGTAATGTAATGTTGTTAATGCTGGAAGGATCTATTCCAGAAATCTGAACATTTGGCCCAACCAAGTTAGCAGCAAGCTGTAACTGTATTCCTTCAAGGGTTGCCAAACTACCATCTGTTAAGGACACAGTTAAATCACCGCCAGCTATCAAAGAAAAGATTTGATTTGTTAGTATATTCTTTTTCCCCCAGACAGATGTTAATGAGATATGCCTTGCATGGCTGAAAATACACAATTCTCACACAATGAAAAACAAATGAAATAATAGTTTATTACATCAATGACTGATAATGTCTCAAACAGATGTAATCAGAGCATCAACAAAACTAAGTAATTAGTAGCAAATGTAAAAAGGTGCTCACAAAATATTTGCACATGGATGTACTTTCCCCTTAGAAACTGCCCAGAAAGGAAATTCCTCATCTTGCTAGGCAGAAGAGTTCTTCTACTGAAATACCCCTACAACTGGGAAGCTCTTCCTGATTTTCTTTCTATATCTACAGCCCTGTAGTTCCAAACTCATGGCATCATCCCTTTTTTGGCTGGCAGGCTGAACAATAGCTCTCGCCTTCTACATCACTTGTTGCAGAAATCCAGGGTTGGAATCTCTCCAAACTAAACCCCAAATAAAAGGACAACCATTTTTACCTGACATAGAAGCAGGAAGTATAGCTTGACCCACAAGACCTTGCTGAAGCAAATTTTGGTCAAATTGTCCTGTTAGTACAGAGTTATTCATGATGAAAACATTGGGATCTGTTGAGGATGAATTAAGCAGATTTACTGGCTGCAGCCCCTCAGTAGATGTACGAGGTGTGGATTTCCTGGCCTTCTTGGCCTCTGGTTTAAAGTGACACTGTATGTGAGTCTTCCTACGTCCAGAAGTTCGAAACCTTAGGTCACAGTGAGGACATTTAAAAGGCTTTGCTCCTGTATGCAGGCGCATATGCACTTTTAGACTTCCTTTCGTAGAAAATGAATTGGTGCACACGTGACAGCTAAAGAGCTTTTGTCCTTAAGATTAAAGGGAAAAAATAACACAACACAATGAAAATAACATCTCTTCACACTTTAGGATTTCATCTGTATATATGGATTTTGTAATTATGCTAAGCACAACTGATGCTTCTTACAGAGGACATGTTTAAACAAAACCATACACTTATTTTTGAGGAGCGCATTCAGGAGCTGGCAACAGGTTCTCAAGTGTGTCCATTTTCCAACCTGCCAACTCTACTGTGCACAAAGTGAACAAATAACCTGACAGATTTGAAAGCAGGAACTCTTTGTGACCCTGTGGGATATTATCTCTTTAACAGAATGAGATGGTGCTGGTTTTTTAATTGATTTAATCTGAAGGAGAACAAAAGAACAGTCTATGGCCAACCTTCTACAAGACAGTCTGCGTAGGGTAGTGGCTATGAGACTGAGGTGTATATACGGAACAACTCAGTTCAAACACTGCTGTGCTGCATTTTCAATTTTGTTTCCCAGATGTACTGCTTTGGGCAAGGAAAGACAGAACTCGCTAAGGCATTTGGGTAAAACATTCTGTTGTGTTTGGAATGTTTGGAATTTACGTACATATGATCAGAAGGATTGAACTGCAGTGGAAACATTCCCAATTTTAAATGCACTGCATCTCTTTAAAAGGGATGCACATTCAGGAGCAGCAACCTAGTTGCTTTTTATTTCTCCCTAACACTTGCTCCCTTGTGAACAACTTCACCTTTCTACAAAGGGTGTGAAGAATTTCTCAAAAGTGAGGGAGCTAAAATGCTACTTCACCTCAGCACTAAATTTGAACCTTGACATGAACCCACAGGACAGTGTTAAGAAAAGCACAGTCTCCCAGGCTCAGCCTACCATCTGCAATAATATACAGGGATGGGCATGAACTGGGAAAAAGCAGTTCAGTTTGTGGCCAAACCACAAACCAAACCACAAACCGAGCCAGGAGGTTTGTTCACAGAACGAGACAGTTTGTGTCCTTACAAAAGGGACTTCAGTCCCTTTAAACAGGGTTTGCAGAAAGCCTCCAAAAAACAGCTGAGCTTAACTGTGTCGGGCAGTCTTGTCCAGTCCCTTTAAACTTTAAAGGGACTGTAGAAGACAGCCTGAAAAACAGCAGTTTCTTTAAATAGACTGCAGAAGACAGCCTGAAGATAGCCCGAAACAGCTGAGCTGCTTGCTCCCCACACTAAGCTGTTTTTTGGCCTTTAAAGGGACTGCAGAAGACAGCCTGAAACAGCTGAGCAGCAGGGAGCGCCTCCTCATTGCTCAGCTTTTTCTGTGGCTGTCGTGGGGAACAGAAAGCAGGGGTTTAAAGGGACTCCTGCTTTTTGCTCCACCCACAAACCACCACGAACTGTTTTAAAAGTTTGTAGAAGTTCGTGATGGTAGACCTGTCATGAACTTCTGTTTGTGAATCACAAACAGGGCAAAATTATTGATGACTTTTGCTTCATGGTTCAGTTTATGCCCATCCCTAATGGTATATGCCTGCAATCTGAGGATAATGCTAACCTAAGGTTTCTTAAATTATGCATGCAGAGCACTATGAACTCTCTCAGGTTCTATGCATTTTTTATTACAAAAATATTATTATAAGTAGATGAAGCATTAGACTTGAACTGGGGAAGAGAGCAAAATTCACACCTAAGCTCAGCCATGGAGCCCAACTGGTAACCCCTGACCAGTTATTGACTCTTGGCCTCCTTTACTCTCATAAGATTGCAGTGAAAAAGAAAAAAGGGGTATCTCTGGCCACTACTGAAATATTTTTTGTTCATGGGCAAAAATTACAATCATAGATAAGTTTTTTTAAAAAAATATATGGCAAGATCCAGCCCAAGCTAACCAAAAGCAGAAGAGAACAGTTCCCATGAATGTATTTGGCTGCACTACTCAAAAGTTTTATCCATATCTCCCCCTGCCTGCCAATAACCACCACCTCGCTAAATAATACTATCAAGGAGAAAAGACTGCAAATGCTGTTTTGATGGATTTAAATACTAAAATTACTTTCCATAGTAGTTAATGAAAAACTGAAGCAATCATAACAAAATATGAAGAACATCCCTCCCCCACAACTAGTGATTAGCTGACAGAATTGGAAGAACTGAAGATACTACTTACCTGTGTGTGTTTTTACATGACAATCCAAAGTAGACTTCACAGTAAAACTCTTTCCACATTCATCACATTTATATGGCTTTTCGCCAGTATGGATACGCACATGCCTATCCAAAAATATTTTTTTCTTTAGTTACTATAGGCTTATACAAATTGAATGATAAACATGTCACTTTCAATGTCTAATAAATCACATTCCAATAAAAATTGTAATCAAACTGATTTTAAATTCTTGGGCTTTTTAAAGATCAACTTGACTGAAAACGTTTTTTTTTAGACTGAAATGTGATTTATTAAGCAAATCAAAACACCACATTTCCAAATACCCTGGGTTTATCAGGGATGTTTTTCAACTTCGTAATAGCAATAGTTTCATAAATAGCTTAACAAAGAATTACACCTACACAACTTTTAGGAGACAAAAAGACGTAAAAAAACCGAGAGTCACAAACAAGGCCTCTTAGATTCAAATTATACTGGAGTCATTCCATTCAGGTCTTAAGGAACTATGATTTTTACTAGCCCACAGTGATCTTTCTCCAGTTCTGTGTATTAAAATCAATAGTTTTGGGAAGAGTGGGTGATAGAAGAAAAAGATCAAAATTCAAAGTGCATGTGTACATGACCAAAGAAGTCTGAGCTTTTGCACAGGTGCAAGTAACAGATTTACATCCGATAAATTTCCATATAATGGACATTGTCCAGAAAGTTCCTTGACATTTTGGCTTGAACTAATTGGAGTAGGGAAGGGGAAATCTCCTCACCTCTAGTCAGGACTGCCCTTCCTTAGACTCTACAGCTGAAGTGCTAAAATTTTCCAAAAACTCTGCACAGCAGCAAATACCATACGTAGGACAACACAAAGTTCACAAAGAAGAATCCTCACGTAATCTGTAAACTGCTTTTGAAACTTCTCTGAGAATCAAAAGTAACTTCCAACATGGGGCACTCTTAAAAAAAAAAGAAAAAACTCAAAAGGCCCACTGACTTCATTATGGAGTTCTCCAAACTGTGGCTAATGTAAGTAAAAGTGAGCTATAAATAACTTGCTTCCAACAGATTATTTTTTGTATGGCATACCTCCTTACCTTACTAAATCACTAGGTTTTTTAAAGCTTTTCGGGCAGTAAGTACAACAATTGGCATATTTTGGCTCTGCTTCCATTTCTGCCTGCTTGTCCTTGATTTCACTAATTCTGTCTTTTTCTGCAGCTGATTGGACAAGAACTTTTTCGGAAACAGTTGCACTTTCCTGGGGTCTAATTTTTGCAAGTTCTGCTGTTTCCTCCTCTGTGAAAGTGATGACACCAGGCCTAGATTTTCTAGAACTAGTTCTTTCAGAGTTTTCATCATCCTCTTCTGCACATTCAAACAGACAAGAAATAACATCTGTTAGAACATCAAACAAGCTTCTCAAACATGAGTCAAAAATCAAACTGGTTATTAAACAAACTAAAGGTAAAGGTTTCCCTTGCTCGAAAGCTAGTCAAATCCGACTCTAGGGGGCGGTGCTCATCTCCATTCCCAAGCCAAAGAGCCAGCACTGTCCAAAGTCGTTTCCGTGATCATGTGGCCAGCATGACTAAAGGCCGAGGCACACGGAACGCTGTTACCTTCCCACCAAAGTGGTACCTATTGATCTACCTGCAATTCCTTTCTTTCGAACTGCTAGATTGGCAGGAGCTGGGGCCAGAGACGGGAGCTCACTCCATCATGTGGCACTAGGGTCATGAACTGCTGAGCCGGTCTACAGCTTCAGTGTCTTAACCTCTGAGCCACTGTGGCTCACAAATATTTCTAAGCTGGACTATATAGCTCTTCAGAACCATGACGTGATCCCTTCAAACCTGCATGCACATTCCAAATGGTTATACCAATTTCTTGTCAAGGTTGGGGTCTAAAAAAGGTAAAGGTATTCAATATTCCACAAAAATACTGAACCAAGCTGGCTGCTGTCCACCTGTAAAAAGTTGCTCACCTCCTGCTTCTCCACCTGTTGCTGCTGTAGAAGACACAGTTTGATGTTTTTTCATGTGTTTTTTGCAGTGAACTGTGGTTCTAAAAGTTTCATCACAAAACGGGCACTTATACGGTTTCATGCTCATGTGGGTTGCCATGTGTCTGGTAAGACTACCATTAGTAGTGAAAGATGTATTGCAAATGCTGCAACTGAATGCTTTAACTCCTGGAATAAGGAAAGTGACCCCAAACAAAAACAAAAACACAGAGAGACTTTTAGGTTGCCTAATGACTCTACGCACACAAGAGAATTGCAAGACTAATGCTAAGCAGAGTTATACTGTTCTATCTCCATTAAAGTATATTCACTAGCCTTGTTCCCATCTTATAGTGAACACACATACATCAGGGACAAGTGCCTGGATAAATGTGGATTTGTATGCTACATTCAACTGTAGATGTGTTGAATGTAACATGAGAATTACTCAACTTGCGTATTAAAAAATCAAATGTACACTGTACATGGATCATGTGTGCACTCATTGTAACTTGTGAACAAGGCTACTGTTACAGAACAATCCTATGCAGCATTATTCCAATCGAAGCCCACTGAAATCTGCAAATGATTTCACAGTAAGACACTGTTATTTAGAATGTGATTCCTACAAATGCGGTTTCATCCACTAGCTTGTATGACTTTTGAGAGGGATTACCATAATTCATAAATAATAGTTCAGTCAACCACTATTACCACAATAGGTAAATTACTGAGTACTTCCGAGTACCAGATGCTGAGAACAGCCACATCTGATCCCCAGAGGCTTCTAGCTGGTCACTGCTGGAAACCGATGGAAGAGTAGGAGGACCTTGGGCCAATACTGAGACATAATTGTCACATTCAAGTAAACAGCTTTAGGAGACTGGAGTACTACAAGCTAAAATATTTTTGCAAAGAAACTGAATATCACACAACACATCATCACCTGTATGCGTCTTTTCATGAGATTTAAGAACTCCAGAAGAAACAAATCCTCGGCCACACAGTTGACATTTATATGGCTTCTCCCCAGTGTGTGAGCGTACATGCTGCTTCAGATGGCTGGATTTCTTAAAACCCTTGTTGCAGTACTCACATCTGTTAAAATGAATGTTTGCTTTGAATAAAATGGACAGGTCTGATACTCAGTTGTACATTAGTGCAAAATCTTGTCACTACTTCTTGTTTAACTAAAATGGTGGACATTATTATACAGAGTAGTTTTTGAATTTACAGCATTTGTAATTTTACCCAGGCACACAGAACCCACATCATAAATCAATTAAACTGGACTACTGGGATTTAAAGATTTTGATGCTAAATGCTCCGTTTTCATGAGTCTGGGGATCACAACCTTTGTAAAATAGAAATAATTATGATGGTTTTGATATGCAACTATATAGCCAGGAGGATGCAGAAAATAAAAATAAAAAGAATATAGACTACTTTGCAGGGTCAACTTCTCTCCACAGACACGCATACCATCTGGGGCAATCTAGAGTGGGTTGTGACGAATGCCAGCCTATTGATCCCAAATTTTCTTATTCAGACTTTCACTCCCCACAGTTCTGGTCAGAAAAAGGCAGGGCATCACCTGCAAAAAAAAGGCCTGGCTTTTGCCTATGCTCTTGTACTACCAACAGCAGGCACCTCAACAATGGATGAGAAAATCTGGGGATTCTTCTTCTCGTCTTCCTTCCCCCATCTCTCCCAACCAGTTCCTTTATTACAATGGGCAGAAAATGTTGGAAACATTTCACCTCTGATGCATTCAGACCCTGGACTGAAAATAGATCACCTCTTCCCAAAGGATCACTGATATACTGTTCCCTGTCCACATCTTCTGCATACCTTCAATTTCTTTCACATGCTTTAAACTTAAAACCACAGAATATGACACGCACTACAATGCTAACATTAATTTAAAAAGAGAGAGAGAGAGTCAGGTAGACACCACAAACCAGCTGCCACAACTAAATGAATTTTTTTTTCATATTTCCCATATGTTGCAATGTATATCGATATATCTAATTCCTAAGTGTGCCCCCTATCTACAGATACTTATATCTAGTGATTGAGCCCACACAGGGAGAAGAGAGATTTTCCTCCAAACTTGGGGGACACCCCTAGGTTGCAGAAAAATCTTAACCCTCTTGAAAAAAATTGTGGGGTTTGAAAAACACTCAAATGCAGCACTGCTGCAGAGGGGGAAGGGAAGAAGACACTGACACTGAGCGGAATCTTCTCCCTCCCACCTCCAGCGTTGATTCTCCCCACAGTCCGCCCGGTTAGAAGCTGGCAGGAAATGTTTTAAAAAGGACAGCCGACACAGAGGCTACAGAGGCTGGGGTGAAAAGAAGCCTGACCTCCCCCTTGCAAGGCTCTGCAGTTGCCGGCTCAGCTGCCCTTCTAAAACATTCCTGCCAACTTCTAACTGCCCAAACTGTGGAGAGAAGCCGTGCTGAGGGTGGGGGCAGGAAGGATTCTTCCCTCCCACTCACCCATTTCCAGAGCTATTTCTCCCTGCAATTTTGAGCTAGGGGGTTAGAGGCTGTACATCAAAGAGGAGAGAAAAGGAGGAAAAGAGGGGGCTGAGGCATGGCTGCATTCCCAGTGGGCAGGAAAAGAGTGGGAACTGCTGCGCCCCCCCTCCCCCCGGAGCTGCAGAAGCAGGAACTGTGGGAACTGGGGTGCATGAAGTGGGTGCGTGAAATGGGAAGGACACGAGAAAAGTTATCAAGTGTGTGTGAGAGAGACTTTAGGGACTGAGAAAGAAAAATTGATGAGAATCGGTATGTGTGTGTACGTACGTGCAGGTGGTGGGGCAGGAATGGAGAAAGAAAGAGAAATTAAGAGTAGTGTGTGTGTTATGTTTGCATGTGTGACACCAGAGGGCACAGAAAGAAAGAGAATTACACAACAGAGTATGTTGTGTGAGATAGATACAGAGGCACAGGGGAATGAGGGTATGAATGTGTGTGTGTTTCAGGAGACTTTGGGGATGCAGAAAGAAAAAGAGTGACAGCAGGGTTGGGAGACATTGGTTGAGGGAGAATGAATAAAAGAGTGAAACAGAAAGTGAGGGGTGGGGAGAGAGGGAACAAAGCAAAAGTGGGGGGTGGGGGTGGAATTCATCCTCCCTGCAAGTTTCTTGCAGGTCCCCATTATAAACAAGATCTACAAAATTGAGAGTCTCTGGTGCTATCAAAGTGATGATTACACTCTTCTCTCCATCATCAGACGACATTCAGCCCAGTGCTAAAGAGTTTTCTGAGTTTCACACGTCAACACTTATTATAATCTGCATATTTCAACAAGCACTAGAAAATTAGATGATGAGTTCCTGATTCACTTCAAGTTAATAATTAAGTTATTACAACCAGTCCTTTTTGAGGAACAATATGGTACTTCCATCTAACAAATATGTTATCTTTCAGTCAAAACCAATTCAGGTATTACATGTATGAAAGTTTGCTGCCTTAAACTTTCCAAGTATTCAGTGTTGTTGCCGTTAGAACAACAAAAAAAGGCAAAAAAGAACAGCCTGATTATCTTGGCTTCCTATTAACCTTGAGGTAAACTACTCTTCAGCCTCTGCTAGGAGTGCAAAAAAGTGTGATCTTTTCCTTTGAGCAGCTGCACAGGAAAGCCAATTGAGAAATTTCACAGACCTGTAGGAACGCTTGCTTTGATCCTCATTATCTTCTAGAAACTGGGGGCGCTGAGTATGCAGCTCAAGTTCCTGTGTCTGATCTTGTATCAGACGGGTAGTCTAAAATTCAAATAATAAGAACATAAGAAGAGTGCTGCTAGATCAGGCAGGTGGTCCATAAGAAGAGTGCTGCTAGTCCTGTAGCCTGTCTCACATACTGGCCAGGCAACTTCCCTGGAGGGCCAATGAACAGAGTATTTTACAGGCACTGAAGGAACCAATCCTCCTAAATACATAAGAAAGGATGCAAAATAAGCGGGTTCATGTGGCAACTGACATTTTTAAGAGTTGGAATTCTGTACAATCCACACTGATAGTAACTACAGCACTATGCCTAAGAGATGAGCTGTCAACCTGAAACACCAACGGTCAGAGCTTGCCTCTGCTGTCTACCATGAACTCAACCAGTGGTTTTAGGAAAGCTATAATCTCGCCTCTTACCCTCACCCCCATTCCACAATACAGGAATAATAATACACCCTATAAAACAGGTAATTTATAATGTTAGAAAACATGTTTCACATACGGAGAGCTCTATAAATGAATATACTTTGAACAGTAATGAAATACATAATTATGAAGGAACTACTACATCAAAGACCTCAGATCAGCGGACAAATGACACTCATCACTGACATGTAGTCTTTCTGAGGCAAACACTCCCTGCTCTGGGTGTAAAGTTTAGAGGCATACATGGATTATCCACAGAGCCATACAAGGATCATGCAGAGCTCCCCGCCCACCCCCCCACTTCCCGATGGATGCATAACAGTGGTTGTCCACATGGTAAACCATTCTAAACAATCATTCTTAACATGGTAAACCATTCTAAAAAATCATTCACCATGTGGACACTTTTCCTCAGAGTTCAGTTAGTGATGTGATGCTCTTTCATTTGAGTCAGTAATATGTGACATAGGTTGCAATAAATTACATAAAATAAGTGTAAAACAGATACAGTGACTTGGACACCCAGCAAGCTTCCATGGCAGAGTGGAGACCCAAAGCTGGGTCTCCCAGATTCTAGGATGGTACTCTAACAACTACATTATGCTGGCTCTCCTTCTTCTTGGGGAAATACACTTACTGTGTTATCCCAAGTAAAACACAACATTTTATGAACTCCTTTGGATAACAGACTTCACCGTAGAAAGCAGAAACAGTGACTTTCAACCATTCAATAAATACTTACTACATTAATAGTTTCTGCTGCCGGAACTTGCAGCAGATTTGGTTGATGATAACTTGTTGAAAGAGCCTGTGACTCAAGAGTGCTCGAATCCTGAAGCTGTTGAACTGCTGGAAATTGGTTTGGCTGACTGTAGCCATCATTAACCGAAAAACCTGCCGTAAATATCAGAAGCCCTTACATAATTATACATAATCCAACCTTATTAATTTTATACCAATTCGCTTTTTGCAAACAAAGTAACTTAAAGGCATATTACACCTATTCCGGCAACATGATTCAAGGAAAGAGGTATACAAAAGCTTTTCACAAGCCCCTCATGTAGTGCTGGCAACAGGTTGCTCTGATGGGTTCTGAAATTTCCTGTCTTCCCTTCCAGAATTGTGAAAGCACCTGCACTGATACTGTCATGAAAGGCCAGGTGCATGTGGTCTTGATAGTAAAGGTATATATTAATGGCACTGCAAGGGCATAGACTCAGTGGAACTTAACACTGTGTCGTCACATTAATACAGGGGCCTAAAGGACTGGTCTCTATCTAATAAACAACTATATACTCAAGATATATTGGATGGCAAGAATAATTTCCTCTTCAGCTGGAAAAAATAGCAAAGGTGCGAGAATTCTGAACATCTACTAGATATCCACAGTGAGAGGTCACTTACCCTTAGTTTGCCTTCATTTGAACAATATTCTCCACAGAACACAATTTGAAGTTTTCTTAAGAAGCCTCAATTAGTTCAGAGCCACTGAAATTTTGAATATTTGGTATACATGCATATATCTAAGAGGTTGACCCGACTCCCTGTATCTACATTGACGTGACACACTGCAACCCTATCACAAAAATGTAAATTTAGAAGGAAATGAGCCCATTCGCAGAGAGGGCGGGGTAAAAATCCCAATAAATAAATTTAAAAATTTTAAAAATGTGGAAGATAACAGAGGGCTTGGCATAAACCCCCTCCAACATACAATTGCTCAAAAATGGTCCCCAACAACGTTCATTGCCTCCATAGCTTCACTGTAGATCTCTACTTTACTTTAAAAATAAAGATCTACATAATGTAAAATACTTGTTCCTCTTCTGGTAAAACCTGAATAATGACAAGTCTATGTTTTTCTCTTCAAAACATTTTTAATCCACTTTCTCCATTTTCAGGGGAAAACATGAGTTGCATAGCCAACAGAGCTAGCTGTTAAAACTACACGGAGAGATGAGGGGCCTCTCTTTGCTGATGCATTACAGGAGCCACCGTGCTCAGTAGCCTTAGTCTCCTTGAAAGTAGGCAGGGGAAATCCCTGTTCCAAATTTCCATAGAATATCTCTGAGAATCACTACTCAAAGTAATATTAAGAGGCTGGCTTCAGTCTGATTTCATTTTTTCTCATGCTGCAGGAGCCAGAAAAACCAGACATGGCATATACCCTTATGAAGAATATCCCTGAGCCTCTGGCTTTCCAATTCTTTGAAACAGTAGATTGGAGACTTTCTAAAATTCAAGAAAATAACTTATTTTCAATATAATTCTACAATTTTGCTATTAGACCCTTTATGCCTAAAGACAGATATTCAGAAAGAAGCTGTCCTGGCAAAATCTTTATTAAAAAAACAAAACCAAAAACCTTAATTCATAGGTTATAGAATTCATTATTTCACAGTACAAAACTGGGATTCGGATCCAGTGAATCCATTCCTGTTTCATTTGATTACGAGGCAGAAAATACTGCAATCCCAGAAATGAAAAAAATGTGGACAAAAATATTATTACAAAAGCCAGAAATGTAAGAAATAGAACTACAAATCATAATCTTCACAGGACCACAAACAAAAGATTTACCATTGTGTACGTGTGAGCATACAGAGGCAGTAAGTTCATATCATTACACTGTGATACTCAGGGGTCGTTTCGTAGAAAAAGAGCTAGGGGAACTCATTAGCATAACTCATTAGCATATGCCACACCCCATGACAACACCGGAAGTGTGTCATAAGGCCACACCCCCTGACATCACCAGAAGTGTGTCATAAGGCCACACACCCCGCCCCCAACGGTCCCGGCTCCCGCCACCGGCCTTGCAGCTCCACTGCCGAGCCCCATGAGGGGCCCGGCGGTGGACCTGCAAGGCCGGCGGGAGTGCAAGGAAGCCCCGCAAAGGCCCTCCCTGGCCCCAGGCGGGCAGGGGTGGGGAGAAGCAGGGAGGAAGCAACTTACTCTCCCTCTTCTCCTGCCTCCTCCTGGCTGAATGAGGGCCGGAAGCGGGCGGCCGGAAACAGGGGGCGGGGCTTCATCATGTGCCCCGCCCCCTCGTACCTCACGCGGGGGAACTGCGATCCCCCGTGATCCCCCCCGAAATGACCTCTGGTGATACTATATACTGTGATTTCATCTTAGCACATTGATGAAATGAAAGAATTCCACCTCATCTAAATTACAACTTGCAGGAGGTATTAAGAAAATAAATCATCCTCATAATTACATAAAAGTGTGTGTAAGAAAGGGCATTCAATAACTGTGGGTTTGTGATCCTTTATGTGAATAATTTTTTTGGCCAACTTTCAAAAGCTTTTAAATGTTGGATAAACATAATTCATTGGTATTTAACACAAAATATTCCAAGCAAGTAACAACAGTGCCAGCCTAATCAGTTACACCATTCTAAGCCTATTGACTTCAGTGGCTTTAGAAGGGTGCAACTTAATATGGCACAGAAAAAAACCTAAAAGGAACAGATAATCACAACGGCTAATATAAACACAGTCTGAAACTTTCACATTCCTGTCTATTTCATTAAAATGGGAACTGAGGAAAATGAAACACATATGCAGACACAGGGAGAGGGTCCACCAATTTAAGCACATGTATCCATATATACCTACCCGAAATTCAAAATTTCTGAAGGGCTCCAGGAACTTCAAGAACACTTCAAAGTGTGGGAAATCTGCAGAGAGCATTTCAAGTAGAATAGAAATCTTGTACCAAACAGATTTTAACCATTCTTTGTCTAGCATTACCAAACAAATTATATTTCTATAAAAGGAATACCCTTTGATATGAAATAATTTTTTTCTGAAAGAATGTGATTAAAACTAGGTTCATTATTAAAAAGGAAGTGCAACAGTGATACACAAACTGTTTGGTTTTTGTTTTTCCTAATAGCTTCCTAAACACTGAAAGACAACAACTCCTGAACTTGGAAACATGTAAAGAATTGGAACCTAATGATTAAGTAAAAGCAGAAATGGCCCAGGGAATATATAGCAACAGCCCGGCCTAATGGAATTATCAAGGCTCTGTATCTAGATTTGTGGTTCTTAAGAAATACATGCCTCTTCCTATAGGAAAATGAGAAGCTGGGGAGGGGGGCAGTGATGAATTCTGTCAGACAATAGATTTGTGATATTATTTCCAAAATAGGGGAAGAGGAAGTGTTCTCATTTGCTCTCCCCCCCCTTCTGAGGGAACTCATAGTGTTACTAATTTTTATATTGCCACTGCCACCTTATGAAACAATTTTGAGATGCTGTGACTTTTCATTCTTCCCCCCCAGTATGTATGCGAATTTTAAACATTAAATAAAAAGTTATTTAAAAATAAACAAAAAACAACAACTCCTAACTTGGATTTTCACAAAGTAGAATGGAAGAATGTAATTGGTTATGAAAATCTAATAACGTAGTTTCAGATGTGATGAATCCCTTCCATGCATGGGATGACATTTCTAGACGGCAACAATTCTCCACTCTACAGCGACAAACCGCTGAAACTGTAATTCCAAAAAACTGCTGACAAAATACACTGACTTGTCATATTGGAAATTACTATTTGTATTTTTACTAACCTTGTGATAGACCTTGCTGATCAAATGATTGCTGTGCTATAGTCTGCTGTTCAAACTGATTTATATTCTCTTGCAATGCATGCTGGGAGGTCACAAACCTATCTGAAATTAAAAATATAAATTCAAGGAAAGAAAACTAAGCAGCTGACAAACACCCAAATTATTTTCAAAATTTCAGAGGGAGAGAGATAGATTAAAAAAATCATAGATTAAAAATGCTTACTGAAGAGGTTCTAGAGATGTTTACATGGATTTAAGATTTAAAAATATGGTTTTCATGCTGAAATGTAAGAGAATTACTGCTTTCAAACACTTGAGAAATCATTTACGTTTCCTATTCAGAGTCCACACAGACATAGTTAACAGGAAACATCTTAATTTGCAATGAGTATAAAAAACTTTCATGTACTTCACTCACCACGCATTCCCTCACCACAGAAAGTATGTAACACCTCGTTTAAGATGTAAAACATCAACAGAGGATCTCCCTGACATCACAGTCAGAACCACCTATCAGGAACTCTAATCCTTAAACCAAGAGCCTCGTGTCCTACCTGCGAGTTTGAGCCCTCTCTAGGCACAAAACTGAAGAGAGCCTAGTCTCAGTATTATTAGCAGGCAGTATGATGCCTCTGGATTGACCAGGCCTGATATAAATACCACTGACCTTTGACTGCTCAACGCAGCAGTACACAACCTTCTGCTTGCACCTCTAGTTCCAGCAACAAATCCCAAAGACTGTGAATGGGATTCATTAATTCAAATCTAGATTCAGATATAACCACCCAGAGCTCTGGACTGGCCATAGTAGTTTACAGCCCCACAGAATGGCGGTGGAATGTGCCATCAAATCACAGCAGACTTATTGCAGTCCCATACATTTTCAAGGCATGAGATGAGCAGACGTGGTTTGCCATTGTCTGCCTCTGCATAGCAACCCTGGACTTCCTTGGTGGTCTCCCATTCAATTACTAACCAAGCAAGACTAGGGGTGTGCATTTGGCTAAATCCGAGCTGAAACAATATCTGAAAAATACCTTATTGTTATTTTCCGGCTATTCTTTCAGTTGGATATAGATTTGGTTATTTGTCATCTATCCAAAATGGCCAAACCTGAATGAAAAATGAAAGAATGAAAGACAGAGAAACTGTCTGGAAAAACTGTGTATGGGAATGTGAAAGTGGGCCTCTCTGAGGTCCAAAGATGTCAGGAAGTCGTGCTGTTGGATTACTTGGAAGACAGAGTGGAGCGGTTCCATCCAGAACTTTCGCTTGACCACCCAATGATTTAGATTTTTCAAATTTAAGATCACTCTCCAGTCCCTGAAACTCTTCTGAATATATTCCCTTGAATCTTTAGTCTGAAGGAACTAGTTCAGGGCTGTAGCTAGTGCAGGGTGTACAGGATGACGCCCTCTCTCGAATTTTCAATGTTCCCACCGAATCTTAGTGCCCGCCCTGCAGGAATTTTTTCTGCCATGCCACATACCTTCCTTCCAGAGGGGCAGGGTGGCCGTGCTGAGAGCAGAGGCAGGGGAGGTGGTGTGGCTGCTGTAGCTGAGCTGCCAGCCAAGCTTGAATGGGGAGCTTGCAAGCACCGCTGCTTGCAAGTGCCGCTGTCTTCGGTTGCTGCTCACTGGCTGCCCACAAGCTGCAGGCTGGCTGACATTACCCCCTCTCCAAAGGTACTGCTCAACGCTGCACCTGTGTGCCCCACCAGCTCCACAGGAACTATAGTCCACCGCCTCCCTTGACCAGGCGCATGGCACTTTCACTGAACGCCCAAGGGATTGGCTCTGCCGACTTGGCACAGTGGAGGGAGGGAGGCTAGTTCCCTGGTACGGCTTGGGCACCTTCCGCAGAGCAACAGGTGAAACTTAGTTGCTGCAACCCAGCTGAGGTTTCTAAAACATGCTCACCTGCCTGGCTCTGTTAGGGCTACCAGTTATCAGATAAATCAACAGAGATTAGCATTTTTGTTTGAAGTTGTTCCACACACTTTTCTCCCTGTTCCCCTCCCCGAGGGGAGTAGCTGCACCTCAGGGAGAGTGCACAGTTCAGCAAAGAGCTGGAAGAACAAGGTGAGCCTCTCTCCTTTCAGTGGCACCTCTCTTCCCCTCCCTCCCTCAGGTAATCAGGGAGGGACTAAGAAAGTGCTCTCATATTTTAATTTTATTATTTTTGTGACATCATAAGTGATGTCATGCCCCCCCAGTACCCCTTTCCACTGAAAATTGTGTAGCTATGGGGCTGGCTGATCTATGAGCCTCTGATCGTTGGATTTGATAGTTTAAGGTATGTTCAACGTTTTGCAGCAATCTTTGGTAGTGTTCTGCTTGGAACAGTCTAGAAGAGTTTTCCTGGGTTGAGCTATCCTCTTCTGACCACTCTCTTTCTTCTTTGTATGAGATATCATGAGTGGAGCCCCTAATCGAAAGTGGCCCATCTAACTCTAGGGGAATACCTGTCAGCCTGTTGTTGTGCTCTGGTTTTGCGATTTTCTGAAGACAGTCCTGCCTCAGGCGGTTTCTCTTAAGATCGCATAAATCTTTCGCCCAGACAGTCCCGCCTCACACTGATGCTGCTAGACTGGCCAGAGTGTGCTGGATCTTCCTAAGACCCTCCTGTGCTGCCATTCCAAGAGCAATACTAAGACCCAAAGCTCTGGGTCGATCAACCCTCTTAGCGACTCCTGCTGACTGAGAAGGCTTCCTGTGACCAATCTCCAGTGCCTGAAGCTTCAGGGGTTTCTCCTTTACTAAGCCTTTCTTCTTTCCCACTGTAGGAACGATGGATTTCCTTGTTCTCGAAGAACCTCCTCCATTCTGAAAGTATTTTTTTAATTTTAATTTTTTTGAAGTGGAGCTTGGTTGGAGCTTCCTGCCAAAATTGCAGGGCTATCCAGACTGACGGGTCAGTCGATCCAACCAGAAGAAAAATTTCCATAGTCCTGCCTGGAGTTAGTTAGGCATGATCTCACCAATCTGGATGACTTCCCCCATTGAAGGAGAATGTGTAGAAATTTTAAAAATTCGATCAGATATGTGGCCATGAAGTGATTTATGGGTAAAGCACTTATAATTTAGCTTCAAAACATATAGGTAACCACCACAGTTACTCTAAAACTGGATTTATATGTATATACTAATATATCTAATTGTATAAGTGGCCAACTCTGTGCATACTCAAATCTGAAGACAGGAGCCATGAACAGACAAGACAGATCTTTTTACAAACCTGAGAAAAGCCCCAGGTTTTGCAGAGAAACATGAAATCTTAAAACAGCAACAACAACAAAACCAGTATTGCTTGGCCTGGCCAATGCCACACAATGGGATTCAGCTCAGCAAGCACTGGCATCATGCAACTTGGCCAGTTTTCCTAGGGACAGGCTGGCAGTCAGAGGGAAAGTAGATGGGAGGTAGATATGGGAGGAAGATAAAGGTAAATTTGCTGGAAAGGACAGAAGGAAGCAGGACAAAAAGCAAGGATAAATTAATTAATAAATATGAAATTTTCCACCGTAACATCAATTTGTAGCCCCCTTCTTTTGCTTGAGAATATTTTCTGTTGACGTTCATTGAATAGTCCTGCTGTCGAAAATTATTGACATTCAGTGCATTTTGAATTTAAATACTAAATTTAGGGACGGAGTTGCATTACATATTTTCCTTTTAACAAACTTCTTTTTTATATATTTTATACAGTTACCTTCATCCTGCCCTAATGGTTGATCGGTCAGTTGTGGCCTCAGCCCAGCTTCTTCTGCATCCACAACCTGCTGCCGATCCAAGTCCAAAATAGCTTCTTGATCTGTTGTGACAGCTTCAGTCTGCTGCAGCTCTTCACTTTCAATCTCTACTTGCATGTGAGTAGATACATGGATGCTCTGTTGATCTACTGTTGTATCATCAATGGAAGCAGCTTGCTGATGCTGCTGCAACTGCTGTGCAAGCTCATACCTGAAGGAGGAGGAAGAAATGTAGTCTCATCTTTCAGTGCAAGAGACACTAGGAGCCTCTTTTAGTGGTGCACATCTTCAGGATAACATTTAAAGTAGCATATGGCTACTGTATGACAGGACCTATTTCCTAGCTTATTTCAGTTACACAGAATTTCATTTGAAATTTACTTGTAGGAGAGTACTACTTATTCAATATTATTGAACATTTAATTGTTCTCAATACACAACATGGCTATGCAACTGGAATGCTCAACAAGGAAATACACCCTACATAGCCTTTTCAAATTTCTACATACCGTAGGAGGATGTTTATCATTATAAAGTCAAAATGATGGTCACAGTTACTAGTCAATCCAGAAAAAATCCACAAAAAATGGAAAACTGTATAGTGATTGCACAGAAATTATATAATCATAATATAAAAAGTAAATACAAAATAGATTGAACAATGTAACAATGGTATTTACCGGTTGAAAAACTGACCAGAGACACTGCATGCTCTTCATCTATCTTCATCTTCATTCAGAAACAGTAGAATATTCCGGAGATCATCGTTAACAACATCTCTATCACATTGTTACATTGTTCACACTATTTTGTATTCACTTTTTGTATTATGATTATACAAGAAAGAAGACCTGCGAAACACGCAGGGGGGCGGGGGAGCTTTAAACTGAGCCGGTGGAGGAGGAACCAGCAGGAGCAGGTAAGCTCTCCCCCCCATCCCACCGGTTCCTCCGTCTCCTCCACCCCCCGTTCGATCTCCCTCCCCCCGCTCCGAACTAAGGCCCGAGGGGCTTGCAGCCGCTGGGCCTCATCGGCCCCTCCCCCGCTGCTCCCCCCCAGCTGCAAAGTGAGGCCCGTGTGGCTTGTAGCCGCCAGGCCTTGCCGCTTCCCCCCCGGCTGCAAAGCTAGGCCCGCGCGGCTTGTAGCCGCCGGGCCTCATCGCTCCCCCCTGGCTGCAAAGCGAGGCCCGCGCGGCTTCTAGCCGCTGGGCCTCGCTGCTCTCCCCCCACGCCCGGCTCCGAGGCGGCGAGACCGGCTGCAGAACTTTCCCTGCGCATGCGCAGGGGACGCTCTGTCACTTTTGGGGGGATTTAAGTATCCCCCCGATATTTTTTAACTTTTAAGATTTTTGTGCACACCTGGGGACTGCCCCAAGGATGCACAAAAATCTCCCTTCCCCCCAGGTGCCCCCAATGCACGGATTTAGGTATCCGCACGCACGGGGGCAACATGGCTATTAGATATATAGATAATTGCTGTTAAAAAATTTCTTAATCACAATTACTACACAATTTTCCTTTTTTTGTGGATTTTTCTGGTTTATCTAAGTCAACCCAGGTGGCAATATAAATCTTGGGCATGATTGTTGTTTTTCACACCTTTTCTTTATATATGCTCCAGTCATATGGCCCACATATATACCCCTGCCATGCACACAACCCATCTAAACACATGTCCTAAATACCATATCCATTTGCACACACAACCTGACAGCTGACCAATGCTGGACAGTGCTTCCTTTCCTCTATGCTCCATCCAACCAACACTGCACCACTTCTTCTATCCTAAAGCCCTTTGTGCTAGCATTTTAACTCCATAATTTAGTGATTTTAAACCACAAACATGGTTTTGCAATATGAAGCAGAATAATAGTAGAAATGTTTCTGTGAAAACCATCTTGCTTACCACTATTATTATTTCCCTGCAGTGCACAGTCACAGGTGAGCATACGCTCTTTAGTTCAAATGATGAGCCCAGTTAAGTTTGGCTATCACTATGTGACATTACAGAGTGCCCTAGAATACAGCCCAGATTCTTCTTCAGTGTGCAGAGGTTCCATGGCAGAACCTCTGGAATTTCTTAACAAAATGAGAGGCAGTGTAGCATCATGGCTAACAGATTGATTTATAAATCATAATTTCCACACTTTGAATCTCACCTCTGCCATCCACTCTGTAGTGCCTTAGGCAAGGCACTCTCAGATTATGTCATATAAGGATAATAATACTGGCCTATCTTGTCCTGCCATTCTATTGCAAACACTGCAAGGCCAAGTTGTATATAAAATGCTCTTTACACTATGAGCACTATATAAAGGCTAATCATAAACAGTGTTGTGGAAAGGCCTTAGCAAAGAGAACACCCATGAGCATTCACCACAATTAGTATGCCAATGGCAGAGCGAGGATAAGTCTGTGGCTCATTTCAATCATGTGAAGCTAGGGTTTTTATAGTCAGCAACTCAGGGAGATTCAAATATATTAGCTAATGTTTTCCACAGAACAACTTATTTTGAATTCCTGTTTTTAAAAAATTATATTCTTCTCTTCCTGCTCTTAAATTTGACTCTTCATCTGAATCTCTATCACATCAATAAATAATTCATTCAAAGACTGCCTTTAATTTACTTCTTAGTGTATTGATCCTTCAAAATTCCAATAGTAAGAAAGTAAACCCCCAGATCAGCTTCCAAATGCTGAAAGGTGAAAAGAATTGCTAAAATTTCAAGTGTACATACCTGTGTGTTTTCATGTGTTTTTTGCAGTTTAATGATGTTTTGAATGTTTTTTGGCAATACGGGCACATGTACGGTCGAAGGTCATTATGGATTCCCATATGCCTTCGCAAACTACCACCAGTAGTAAAAGCCCCATTGCATATAAGACACTTGAAAGCTTTCAATCCAGTGTGTGTCCGGATATGTGCTTTTAGCACTCCTGCAGACACAAAACCTCTTCCACACTGAGAACATTTGAATGGTTTCTCACCAGTGTGAGACCTTAAAAACAAGAAAAGTAAAAATCAAACTGTGATATAAAGGGAAGAAAAAAGCAAGCAAACTAGGTCTGAGTTCTAGGTCAGAGATAAGCTTCTTACCAATTTTTTTTGAGAAAAAATAGAACATTAGATCCAAGTTGGATCAGACCCATGGTCCATTTAAAGTGCAATATCATAAGTAGATTAAACCCTCTTAAGTCTACTGGAGTCTGCTGAAGCTTTCCTATGGGATTTATATAACTATATTCCACTGATTTTCCCCACTATACCAGGTTTCAAATATAGCCACTATATCTGTCCCTTCTTTTAGTAGTCTATTTGCTTCAACCATGGTTAAAATAATTTACCGGTATTTTAGAATGTTTACTAGTGAGTTATAATGTACAAGTGTGTTGGAATGTTATCTAATGTGGGTTTCAGTCAGCAAAACGGCCCTGCTTCTGACAGATGCCAAGCCACTTCAGCCAAGAAAAATTCCTGAGCAAACCCTATTAAATTATCTAAGTGCTAAAGGAAATCCATTTTTAAGGAGCCATTACCTAATGCACTCTTGTACCTTAAATGTACCTTATGGTAACCATTACCTTAAAACATAGGGTTTTTGAAACCAACACCTTGAATTTAGCCCAGAAACAAACTGTGTAACTTTCTTTCAACACTGGCATAACAGTCCATGCAGCTAGCACCAGTTAGTAAGATGCGGCTGTCTTTTGGACCAAATGAAGTTTTCAGACTGTCTTCAAGGCCCAGGGTCCTTTTTGCCTGGATGTGTATGACAGTGGTCAGACGCTGAAGGATAAAATTCAAGGTGGATCACTGAAAGCACTATTTTAGATCACAGGACTAGTCAAAGTTGTATAAAATAGCTAGAAATGCTCTTCCAAAAGACTTTGCATGTCACTTCTCCACTTGTGGCTATTTGACAGCATTTCCCAACAAAATAGAAAGAGATAAATCTGATAGTTAATGCTACTGGGTTTGGAAGGAAAAGACTTATTCCTTCTAACAAAATGATTCTCTGGGGAAAAAAGAAGAAATTCAACAATCTTGCAGATTTGCAAATATATTCAATACCTGGAGGGGGGGGGCTGCAAGCTAATGCACCATATGTTATCTTAGAACCTGTACCTTAATTTTTGCTATCGGAAAAGTAGAAAAATAGGAGTTAAGCAGAAAAGACAATCTTTGTGGTAAACAACATAAAATGTATTATTTGGTCAGAAAAAGGAACATAAAGGGTTAATAATAATAACTGCACAGCTAGACGAAGTTCCAGCTAGATACTTTCTTCTTCCTTCTGTTGTTATCTGGTTAGAGAGAGCAAAGTTCTCAATGAAACTTTCACAGTTGTCGCCTGGACTTGGTGCCATTTCTGCCCCATCTCCTTCAGATCTTTTTCTCTCCAGCCAAGTAGGGCAATAAGGTACTTTACCCAGTTTTGGGGTATATGTGACACAATGGTTTCTGGTAGAGGTGAAAAGGTCAACCACAAGGGAACAGGACAACAGAAGGCATCCAAAAACTGAGACGCAATAAAAGCCCTGCATGCTCCCCTCATGATTAGGCATCCTTCTAGGTACAGAAATGCATCCTGGATTTAACACCTGTATATGTCTACAGTAAGCCCACCTTGTCTTTAAAAGCACTGAACTGATTCAAAAGGAGAAAATAATCAACACATTTTTTTCAGAACTCCCCAAAATTCCCCCCCCCCCTTTCTTATTTTTCCCCAAACTTCACATCTCTAGGTAGGACACAAGTGAGAAGACAAAAATAACTATTTGCTATTCTTTTATAGAATATTGTAACACATTTCTTACCCTTACCTGATATGTTGTTTAAGATGGCAAGACTTTTTATATGCTCTATGACAGTAATAGCATTTGTATGGCCTGTCCGCTTCATTCACAAAATTATTATTAAAGTAATTTTGGAAGAACTGGCTATTCCTTGGGATTGGCTGGATGAGACCTATATGAAAAAATAAGATTTGTTAGAGGGTTATAATTCAGAAAGTATCAAAGATGCAACCATGATAAGAATATAGTCACAAAAATGGACATTTAATTAGGAGCAGTAGACTGGCTTTCCAAAATTTTCATATACTTCCTTAACAAAGACAAAGCCCTCAAGAGAAACAAAAAATACAGATTACATTTTCAAAATTACATTTAATCCTCAATTTCCTTTAGTCAATTCTTAGGCTATCTTTTTAGCATCATACATATCCCTGTGTATACATGTCAGGTGACCTTTTTCTTCTTTTGAAATTAAATTAGGTTGGTTAAACAAAAGGTATTGACTGAACTTTTAAAAGACCAAAGAAACAGTCATGAGTATGTCTTTGCTCCTTTAAAAACTGTATGACCATCAGATTAACATCAATTAGGTTACAAATTTCTTTCTGCAATCTTCCTGAATGAAATTTCATATGCTCATCCTTCAAATCTACTGCATGTACCTAGGATGAAATCCCATGGACAGCTTCCTAGTGGTGAGCCACAATGAATAACATGGGACTTACTTTTAAGTATATCTGCTTAGGATTGCTTTCCTAGAATCTACATACCAGGCACAGAAAGCATGTGGAAGTATGACTAATTCAGGTAAAGTTTATATGATTTCATATACGCATAGGCCCACATAATTATGTTAGTTGTAATGCCATAGCCCATGACACTGTGGTAGTACAAGAGTTATGGCTCCCCATCCTAAATGCTTCTCTATGGGCTTGGAGGCCTGGGCAGCAAAAAGGCTATAAACATAATGCTTTTCATAATTCATAACAGCAACTAGCAAAGTACAACTGAAAGGTTTTCCTTAGGCAACCTTTGACTTGATTAATGACAGGCATCCCACTTTCATTTTAATTCCAGATCTACACTTTGGGAATAATTATGAGCAAAATTATGCCATTCACACTTTACCTAAGTCTGTGATGAGTATAGGCTCCTGCAAAGGAATATCTGGTACTGGAACATTGGACTTTCCTATTCGAACTTTAGCAGGTTTACGTTGATGCCGCATCTTTCTTAGTTCAGTGTGTTTGAAGTGAGAGGCAATGTGTGTCTTTCTGTGACCAGACGTTCGAAACTTTTTATCACAGTGTGGGCAAGCAAAAGGTCTAATTCCTAAGAACAGATTAAAGTATTTCTTCAATTATCCACATCTCAAAAATACGGCCAAAACTAATGGTTCACAAAGTTACAGGGTTAGTAATCTCAATAAAACCTGAAAGTCTTTTCCTAAAACATTGGCCCCTTCACATTGAAACACATCATTACAAACAAACCTTGGATGTTATGATTTACAAGAGGGGGACCCGCGATACTCGCGGGGGTGGGGAGAAGAGCTCCGTCTCCTCCCCCCCGCTCGTTCTCCCCCAGGCGGCAGCGGCGAGGCCGGTCCCCCCCGCCCGGCTCCGGGGCGGAGAGGCCTGCCCTCCCCCCCCGCCGGCTCCGAAGAGGCGGCGGCGGCAACAAAGCCGGTCCTCCCCGCCCGCCCGCCTGCCGGAG
>NW_015167085.1:540466-562129 GCF_001447785.1 Gekko japonicus
CCACCCGCCCACCCTGCCTGTCTCCCTTCCCCCGCATGCAAGCCCGGTAGGTCGCAGAGCGTCTCCTGCGCACGCGCAGGAGACGCTCTTGCACTTTCGGGGGGATTTAAACATCCCCCCGAAATTTTTTTCAACTTTTTTTTTTTGTGCACATGTGGGGACTGGCCCACGTGTGCACAAACCTCCCCCGGCCCCCCAAGTGCCCCCAAAGTGCAGATATAGATATCCGCACGGAGGGGGCAACTTGGCTATTAGTATAAGGATGCAGCCCGTACAGTGATTGCTACATGTTGGAAAGATCCGAAACCTCCAACTCTGACATTGTGGTACCAAAAACTATGGGATCAATTCCTCATGGATTCTGTCACCAGAAAAGTAAATAGATCGGCCTTGAAACCTGTGGTTAAACCCATAATGGAAAAATGGAACCCTATTTTAGAATTCCTAGCATCAGAAGATATTCTGCCTTCTTCTTGGCAACAAATGCAGAGATGGGTGTAATTGTTCTTGCGATATGATAAACAATATTGGATTGCTTTATTAACTGTTTCCTCGTTTATGCTTCTTTCATGCACGGTTAGTATTTATACTTAGGTTCATAAATCTCTGTAATCAGTGGACTTTCTGATACCTCGAAAAGTTTCATGTTAATTTAATTCTGTTAATCTGTTTCAAAAGTTGGTATGAACTGTTCGGACTCTCGATGATACTTCAATGTGTAAAGGATCAGTTATTTTTTTTTAACATATTGGATTTGCATTATATTTGTTATATGACAAAATAAATTAAAAAAATTAAAAAAATATATATGGCCAAAAGAAAAGTGAAGAGAACAATCCTTGCACTCATTTAGAAACTTTAGAAAGCATCCAGGTGGGCCCAATGATTTGCAATCTGTAGGTTCAATATTCCTGGGTGAAGAGGTTGGATTATTGGTCCAAAATACAGAGAAATCTAAACAGACTGCATCAGTCGTATGTTAGGATGAACATATGCTAGTAACACAGGCAAAAGTGGGCATAAACCCATTGTCCCATCCTACTTTAGTTGCAGTCAGTTATGAGTTATGCTGACATAAACACAAACATTTTAACATACAGATATTGTGTCTTTCCCACCCACCCCCATCTGGCATGGGGTTAAAAAACAGCAGCACAAACCTAGAAACTCAAAGTATTTGCAATTTTTAATTACTAATAAAGAACTGTAATTAAAATATTGAAAAAGTGTTGATTAAAATCCTTACATTGATCACATACAATAGCAAATGGCAAAAATGCTATTACTTTAGTAAGTGAGATAATACTTCATTATACCTAAGCAGATGCCACAATATAAGGGAAATAAATTGTGAGCTCCTACCTGTATGCAAACGAATATGTACTTTTAAACTTCCTGAGGTAGAAAAACATTTCATACAGTACTGGCACTTAAAAGCTTTAATGCCGGTATGAGTTTTTATGTGCGCTGTAAGGGTACTCTTCACAGCAAAGGCCCGGAAACACTGTGGACATTTGAATGGCTTTTCATGAGTGTGAATGCGAATGTGTCGTACTAGATCACTAGGTTTTTTAAATTCTTTAGAGCAGTATGGACAAATATGCCATCTTATTCCATTCTCCTCACGTATGGAACCTGAAAGAGAGTTACACAAGAAATATTAGAAGTACACTTAAGTTTAAAATACAACCAGAACAACAGCCTCAATTTTTTTTCTTTTTTTTAAATTAAAATTTAAAATTTAAAATACAATCAAAAGCTATGAGTCAACAACAGCCTCAAATGGTAAGTCAGAATTTGAGACCAATTACTTCCTTCTAACAGTCCAGCAGAATATTCTTCCTCCATTGGAGAAAGATTTTTTCCCCCATCGACACAAGATTCCACACATAGCAGTCACTGGATTCACCATTTTAATTTGGAAAGTGAAGTACCATGGTAAGTGAAGTACCATGAAGAAATTTTGCATTTAGCGCCTTCAGCTAAATGCAGCCCAGATTTAAACTCCAGCCAAGGTTTAAACACAATCACAATAATAATTTTAAATTTTTATTGTTCTTTTGTGATTGTTATAATCTGTAAACTGCTTCAAAGTTCTTTTAGGAAAATGGTACAGAAGTATTTTATATAAATAAAATCATAAGGAAAATACAAGAAGTCCACTTTAATCAAAATATTAGCAGCATACCAGTAAAAAAGACAGACAAAATAAATGGAAATGGATTATAATGAGATTTTATTCAAATACAGAAGGCAAAGAAGAAGCCTGCAGCGCACCAATGCCTGAAATATATGCAGAGGACTAATGGAAAATCACAAAACACTGTGAGAAAAACAACTGGTATGACACTGGCCAGTGCATGGATGAGAAACCTGCTGGAAACCCTATATACGCAGTTCTATAACGAGCTATATAAAAGTAAATTACATAATTGCTATATATGAAAAAGTTGTGTACATCCATTATAAAAAATAAACCATTTTAGTATTACCAGGTAAAAATGGTGACTTTTTCTTCAGAACTCTCTTCTCTTTTTTATCTACTTTATCTGGGTTCTCTTGTTCTTTAACTTGTTCTGTACTGCTAGAGTCAACCTGATGACTGGAGAGATTTGGAACATCAACATTTTCATCCTGACTTGATGGTATCTTACTCTCATTACAGTCAGCATTTGATGACACTGGAATTGAAGACAGCCCACTATTTTCCAAAGCTTGCTAAAATAACAAAAATGAATTAAACTGAGAAGAGAATTCATAATATTCCCAACTGGTTTTCCTGAAAGAATTAGACAACACTATAGTACACCTATTATTAAAATAATGTTAGTTGGTTGTTTCAACAGTCAAGGTAGTATGAGAATTTAGAGCAAGTATTCATAGCTGTATCAAAAGCAGCAGCTCATTTTATACCTTTTAAAACATTCACAGTATTGAAAATTTCCTGCAGTTCCAGAAATGTAAGAATATTCTCAGTTTGTAATTATTGCATCAGGTTATATTAGCATTGTTTGGTTTTGTAATAATGTGACCAAATTTTTAAACAGATTTCTACTTCCAGTTTTTAATCCATTTTATGTTGATATTAAAGATTTATGCATTAGACAGTTTTGAACATTGTGAGCAAAGAGTGACACTGCCTGGAGGTATAACCCAGCAGTTTCTGCTGCAAATCACACAGAACTGCTCAAACATAAAAAGCATGTTTACAGTTTTGGTCACCCTCGTGAATGTATTGCCCTGGGAGATTGACGAGGGAGTGCAACCATGTTAAGTCTCCTGCACCATTTGGTGGCTTTCGATACCATCCATCATGGTATTTTTCTGGACCACCCTTGGGAGTTGGGACTAGAAGGCACTGTTCTGCAGTGGTTCCAGTACTACCCCCAAGTTAGGTATCAGAAAGTCATGCAGAAAGTCATGCTGCACCACCCCTTAGCTTTTGGCTAAGGTTCCATCTTGTCCTCTATGCTTTTCAACTTCTATGTAAAGCTGCTGGAAGAGATCACCAGGCAATTTGGGCTGAATTTCCACCAATATGCAGAAGACAGTGAGCTCTGTGCTATCAGCAGATCCCAAAGAAGCTGTGGAAACTGTGAACAGGTGCCTGGAGGTAGTTTTGAAGTGGATGAGAACTAACAAGCTGAAACTTAATCCTGACAAAAAGAGGTCCTATTGGTGGGGGGAAGGTCACGAACCACAAACTGGGATGAACCTCCATTTCCCCAGTTTGTGCCCATCCCTAATAGAGACCATATCACTCCCGTCTTGTTTCATCTACTCCGGCTTCCAATTTTCTTCTGGGCTCAATTCAAGGTGTCGACATTAATCTTTAAAGCCGTATACAGCCTGGGACCAACATACTTTAGGACTACTTCCTCCCATATGAACTTACCCATTCTCTCCAGTCATCTTTGGAGGCCCTGCCTCAATTGCCCTCACCTTCTGAGGTTAGAGGGGTGGCAACCCAAGAAAGGGCCTTCTCAGTCATGGCACCAAAACTTTAGAACTCCGTCCTCAGGGAGGTTTGTCTGTCTCTCCCTATTGCTGCGTTCTACCAGTGGGTGAAGACTTTTCTATTTTGTTTGGCATACCCCCCAGTAACCGTTATTGGCCCTCCTTCCTGGTTCTGGTGTTGTTTGTTTATGTAGCTCTATTGAATTATTTTATAATTTTAAATGATCTTTTGAATTGTTAAAAAAATAGTGCTTTTATGTCTGTCACCTTGGGGACTCTGATTCCATGGGAAGGAGGCATAAAAATGTTTTGAATAAATTTAAATAAATAATAGCAAACCAGACAAGGGACCAAGGGAATATGTTAAGGAGAAGGGAGCAGGGAATGAATCATAGTCCATCCACTAACCCTTAACTTCATATAAATAAATACATCATTTCACAGTTTGTCTTTAGCCTGCGAATGGTTTAAGACCCATTTTAAGATGTTCCATACTTTATATGTTGTTTGATGCTCTAAATGCTGAATTTCAATACATTTTAAGATGTCTTATGCTTTTGTTATGTTCTGTAAGCTGTCTCAGGCAGTTTCCCTGGGCAGACAGCACAGAAATGTTCCAAAGAAATACCCATACTGCCCTCTCTCTGTTCATAACCAGGATGCTATGAAACTTAGCTATCAGGAAAGCCTGGCAATGGGAAGTGTTAGGCTGGAACAGAGGTCATTTCGGGGGGGATCGCGGGAGATCGCAGTTCCCCCGGGTGAGGTACGGGGGGCGGGGCACATGACGAAGCCCTGCCTCCTGCTTCCGGCCGCCCTGCTTCTGGCCCTCATTCAGCCAGGAGGAGGCAGGAGAAGAGGGAGGGTAAGTTCCTTCCTCCCTGCCTCTCCCCACCCCTGCCTGCCTGGGGCTAGGGAGGGCCTTCGCAGGGCTTCCTTGCACTCCCGCTGGCCTTGCAGGTCCACCGCCGGGCCCCTCATGGGGCTCGGCAGTGGAGCTGCAAGGTCGGTGGCGGTAGCCGGGACCGTTGGTGGCAGGGTGTGTGGCCTTATGACACACTTCCGGTGATGTCAGGGGGTGTGGCCTTATGACACACTTCAGGTGATGTCAGGGGGTGTGGCATATGCTAATGAGTTATGCTAATGAGTTCCCCTAGCTCTTTTTCTACGAAACGACCCCTGGGCTGGAACATTCACTTTTCTCAGCAACCTCTTTCATCTCCAGCACAAAGGGCTTTCTACACACTACAAGGAGAGATGGGTGGTCCAAAAATAAGGTATGCATTTCCATACCTGCAAAATGTCTCTGTTGATTCCCACTGCCATACTGAGTTGCTGACCAGGTTGCTGGGGCTGATTATTTTCCACTGGCTCTGACAGTTCAAGGAGTTGCTGAATAACATCCGTTACAGACTGCTGACCTTGATGTCCTGAAACAGAAGTTATTGGAGTTTCTGTCTGTGGAAAAAAGAAATAAACTCAAATTAAATGGGAAGGAATAAAAAAATGCAAAAACATGGAACTCACCTTGTAAAAATCTGAAACAAGTTGTTTAAAGAAATAAACATTGTCCATATATCAGCAGCTGTTGCATAAGGATACATTTCAAAGCCATCAACAAAGGACTATTTGTTCTAACTAGATTCTCACCCTGTATGCCTAAATACAAAGGTTCTTCCCAAGGTGAACTATAAACCAGTCTGAATTAACCATACAAAATGAGAACTTCTCCAGTTCATAAAATGAGTATTATGAACTGTAAAAATTAACAACAGTAACCACGAAATATATTTTGATCTTTCTAAATTGGGTGAGTGGGCAACAATGTGACAAATGACAGTCAATGTAATAAAAAGTCAAGTAATCCATATTGGAACAACCCTCACCCCTTAAATATATGTGGATGAAGTCTGAACTTGCTGAAACTGAGAGGTAAAGAGACCTTGGGGTCATAATGATCAATGAAAATGTTGACTCAGTGTGTAGCAGTAGCGAAAAAGGTAACCTCCATGATGGGGATTATTTGAAAGGGATTGAAAACAACCAAACAATATTATTTTCTCTGTACAGTTCAATGATACAGCCTCATTTTGAATACTGAGTGCAGTTTTGTTGCCATAGGTAAAAAAAGACATTGTAGAGCTGAAAAAATTACAGAAGACAGCTATCAGGATGATTAAGAGGTTGGGGCACCTTTCCTACAAGGGAAAGCTAAAGAGACTGGAACTTTTTGGTTTAAAAAAAAAGATAACTGAGGGGTGAGATGAGAGGTTTATAAAATTATGCAGAGTTAATTCAAGTTTTGGGGGAACTATGGACAGAGAGAAGTTTTCCTCCCTTTCCCAAAATACTAAAACTCAAGGGCACCTGCCACGGTTACCAGGCACTGGAAACTGGTGGAAGATGAGGGAGGTGGGGACTTCAGTATTGCTGGGAGTGGGGGCAATCACTTCTGACACAACTTTATGGTTAAACCACTAGTTAGAGGCAACTACTAGAGCATCACCCAGTGTGATGACATCACATCTGGGTCGTGCTGGAAGTGACTTTATCATGATGGAGATACCAGCCACGCCCCCTATTTCAGCTAGGCATTTCCTTTCAACCACCCAGTCAAGCAGCAGCAGACAACAGTAGCTGGGTTTGGGAGATCCCCCTACCCCCAGCAGGAAGGAAGCAACCCTAGCACTCAATGAAGTTGATGTGCAATGGATTCAGGATGGACAAAAGTAAGTATAGATGGCTTTTTAAGGGGACTAGATAAATTCATGGAAGATAGATCCATCAGTGACTACTAGCCATGGTCACTAAAGGAAACCTCCACAATCAGAGGCAGTAAACCTTCAAATACCAGAGTTTTTATTGTTATTGTGGTTGTTGCATTATTACGCTAATGTTGCTGGCATTTTTGGTGCTAATTGCTAAGGCTGTGAGCTAATGCAATAAAGCTTATGATTGACTGAATGATAAATACCAGTGTTAAGAGGCAACAGTGAGTGAAGGCCTTGGCCTCTATGCTGTTGTTGGTCCTCTAGAGTAACTGTTCAGCCGTTGTCCAAGACAGGATGCTGGACTAGATGGATCACTGGTTATGTTCTTATTTTGAAAAGTTTTTTTAGTGGTAACTCTTCCATCTAGACAGTATTATGATTGGTTTCATATCTACTTCAGCTACTTCAGGAAGTAGAAATGTTTGAAACAAATGAAGTAAATTGTTTTCTAACAAAATGCCTGTAGTTTGCTCCATGCCTCTCACCTCTTTAAAGGAGTTTTCTTGGGCAGCAAGCCCCAAGGGCTGGCTGTCAAAGAAACAACGGTTTCTGAGCCAGTTCATGCCCATCCCTAGTTACTCCAGTCTAAACCCACTGGGAAAAAAGAACAGGCCTTAGACTTACAGATGGAAAAACCTGGAGGAAAAAAGGCACTTTTGAAGGGAGGAAAAAGAACTTTTTTCCTTGTTTCTCTTCTCTTCATTTTAATTTCCCCCTGCTTGGTAACCAGGATGTTTGCATCTGAGGGAATGAGACAATCTTTAAAGTGCTATTGGACACCTATGTAATTTGTGTTTTCCATTTACAGCTGTTATTTTTTCCCCTACTTCTTAGATGGCAAAAACTAAAACATCTGCTAAGTTAGGACTGGCTATGTTCACAATTCCACTTGCAGAAAACTATATACTTTTTAAAATTTCACACACCAAAAATGTACAATTTTATGTGCTAAATTATATGTATTTATGTTGTTAATAAAGGGAGTTAACATTTGATAAGTAAGCATTGTGTTTCTTTCCATTTTTCTCCCAAATTTGCTTTTTCCCATGGCTTCAAAATTTCCAGAAAGTTTTTCTGCCCATGGGCCCACATTTTTCAAGGATGTTTCACAAAGAAAGACATAGCTATTTTGAACATCACTCTTCCTGTTTATAAAAAGCTAACAACAACAACTAGGCTATCTTACATTTATATCCAGCATCCTGGCCCACACTCAGAAATGCTCTTGCACAATATCTGTTCTCTTACATAAGGATTCCAAACTACTACCCGGCTCTGAAAGCACTGACTACTTGTTGGGATAGAGGGATGGAATGCCTGATTTGGCAGCCTTTCCAAACTGATGATCAGCATTATCAGAACTGGACAACAGCTCCTCTCTTCATTATTGTACATACACCACACAATTGTCGTCCACTTAATGCAGGTGCTGAACATGGGTATTCTTTTCCCCGCACAGCGCTCTCTAGCATTTTCAGATGCTTATCCTTTTTTGGTCAATGGCAACAGAGTTCCAAACAGGAAAAGCACAGGCTTTCTGAAGTCTTTCTTTGAGTTTAGTACAATTCCTTATCAAAATACAAATGTGTAATTGCCCAAAAATGGAAGAGGCATATACCACTACATAGAGACTATTGGTACCAAAAAAATCTGTGATTTGTGCCTTTTAGAAAAAGAGGCCATGAAAATTCCAAATACAGAATCAGGCTCTTATTCTACTCATTTTGAGGCTGTGTGGTTTCCCTTTTTAAGCTTTGTGTCTCAACATGACCAGACAAGATGATTATCAGATTGGACAAGATTGATGATAATAACTGACTTGCCTGGGTTATTTCCCTGCCCACAAAGAATAAGTTGTGGTGGCCTTGGGAGAGAAGAACTGGACTAAACTGATGTTATTAAACTGACTTGCCTGAGATATTTCCCTTCCTGCAAAGAACAAGTTGTGATGGGAGAGACAGAAACCTTGTGATATTGAGTATTTGGCATTTAATTTTATTTGGTATATTTGTATATTTAGATTTGTTATCTTACATTTGGTATATGAATTTTTAAAGTTATTGGGTTGAATAAAGATATTTAATTTAAGAAAAAATATATATTAATGTGTAGGAAGAAGAAGAAAAAGGGGAGGAGGAGGAGATTGGATTTATACCCTGCCATTCACTACCCAAAGGAGTCTCAGAGCAGTTTACAATCTCCTTTCCCTTCCCCTCCCCACAGCAGATACCCTGTGAGGTAGGTGGGGCTGAGAGAGCTCTCTTGAGAACTGCCCTTAAGAGAACAGTTCTGAAAGAACTTATGACTGAACCAAGGTCACACCAGCAGCTGCATGTGGAGGAGTGGGGAATCAAACCCAGTTCTCTCAGATTAGAGTCCGTGCTCCTAACCACTACACCAAACTGGCTCTTGTTCTAGACATACCTATGAACTAGAGCTGCCAACCTCCTGGTGGTGGCTGGAGAACTCCTGGTATTACAGGTGATCTTCAGGCAACAGAGATCAGTTCACCCGGATAAAATGACTGATTTGGAAAGTGGACTCTACCTCATTATACTCCACTGAAGTCCCTCCCGTCCCCAAACCCCACCCACCTCAGGCTCCACCCCCAAAATCCCCAAGTATTTCCCAACCCGGAGCTGGCAACCCTACTATGAACTCATGCCATATCAAATGCGTTACAGTTAAGCTAACAACTAACATACTCACATTCTTCCATTTATTATCAACAGGCTGCAACAAATTAACTGTTGTTAATGTCAGAGGCTGAGCCACAGAATCCTATGGAAAATAAGAATGGATAGTAAGTTAATACCGTCCCAAAATTAACATATGGAAGTACAAAGATATGACAGTTTCTTCCATCAGGATTCAAGTTAAGGTAAGCCAGCAAGCTTTATAAGGCGAGATGTATTTTTTTTTAAAGCAGACATACTATACATGAATCAGCAGCAGACAAGATTTAATTGTTAAAGGGGCAGGAAACTTAAGCAGAACCAGTTATTTCAAGTTGGTTAAATTTGTTGTACCACTTATCAGTTAATAAAAAAGGAAGCTGAACACCAAAGGCATATCCCATTGTGATCTTCTGCTGGTTTGCTTCTCTAAAATAAATAGCCATTCATTAAGAGTACTCTTGTACATCAACTATTCAATTTAGTGAGACCTAAAAAGAAAATTTCCTCATGGAATGTACATATGTCTGTAGAAAACAGAAATAGGTATTAAATATAGGTCGTTTCTGTCTATATCTTCCTCTCAGTCACACACATACATAAGAGGAAAATTATATTTAAAAACTCCTTTACCAATAGATTAGGATGCAAATGTTACCGTTGTAATATGAGATGTCTCTGTTGTAGAGCTTGCTGTGTTTTGTGTGCTACTCATATGCATCTTGCTGATATGAGTATGTAAGCTGCCTAAACTTTTGAAGATACAACTACATTCTGTACAGTTATACGTGGGGCCATTCTTCACCTTGAGGAATAAATGAAAAAAAAAACCTCAGTCAAAACTTTACAGTTATGATTTTCTATATAGTATAGCAAAATTACAACTAAGGCTCCTCAGAAACACTCTCAGTTTTATACTGCATCTGAAAGACCAGCTTGTTGCATTAGACAAATTCAATATGGGTCTGAAATAGCCCAGCCATTCCGAGATTATGCTTCATGACACAATCATCATTATGCACCCACCAAACTGTATTTTCTACTCATAGAACTCAGAAAAATGCTAAATTATAAGCAGAAAGGTCTCAGAGGAGTTTTTGCTTGGTGGTATTTTGCTTCTTTTGACAGACGCTTACTAGATTTAGCACATGTACAAATTCTGTTTTTATGATGGAAAAAATACAGAAAGCACAAGCAAAAAAGTACCAGATCAGAGGCTGAACCAAGTGGATGTCAGCTCCAGGGTACTGTAGAAGTTTCATATATAAAGAGATTGGTACCACAAATCCAAATATGTCAAGAGATTATTCAAGTGAGTGCAAGAAATGGCTCCATTATAATTTATTATAACATTTATTATAATGAAATCCAGTAAAAAAAAAAATCAGGAAAACCTGATTTTTTTTTAGTTAATTGGCTACTCATCAGGGGAGTTGAAGAAGAAGCTAAAAATCCTTTCCATGCTAATTGTGATTTCAGTATCATATACTGTGGGTTAATTACCAGTTAAATTTCACAGACTGTATGGGGATGAACGTTGGATGGCCTCCTCCATTTTGCATTTTCTAATCCATCTTTCTCCTTGTGTTCTGTCTTTGTGCTGAACCCTATCCCATGATCAGTTATCATCTCCTCTTTATCTTCCCCCAATCCTCTTGACCATAGGTTGAGACAAAGGAAGGACATGCCCTGATAGGCTGCCTAGGAATCTGACAGAAGATGTCATTCCCTGGTCATATTTGGAAGAAGGGGCATTGTATTCGATCTAGGATCATACCGCATAATGAATGGTTAAAAAATTGTGGAAACACTGAATATTGACAGTGGCATTAGGAACTTGCTATAAAGTAGGTTGCCAATAACTGCAATCATCTGTGCTGTTTACCTCTGAATGAACTCTCTGAATATGTGACTGAAGATTGCCTTTCTGAGAGAAGGCTGCAGGACAAAAGGCACAGGCATGGGGTTTTTCACCAGTGTGTTTAATCATATGGGTTTGTAACGCCCCCTTCTGATTAAACGCCTTTCCACATTCGCTACATTTAAATGGTCTTTCACCTAAAAAAAACAAAACCATAAATATATTTAAAAACCAAAGAAATGTGTTCTCACTAGTAACTAGCAACATTAACATAAATTTAATGTAAAACAAAGTATGTTGTAACATAGTGATGTATGAAATACTGTAAAATTAAATGACATGTTCCACATTTCTGTCAGGCAATCTTACATACAAAGATTCCCTTTCAGTTTTAAACCTACACAGATAAACGACTGTCTTTGAATACAAAATCCTCTTTCATCATGCAATATATATAATTTTTGTGTATGGAAATAAAATAAAAGTTAGTAATAAGAGGGGACCCACAAGGGCTTGTGGACAGGGGCATCTAATTCTTCACTGTTTTCTCTTTCCCCTCCCTGACAGCCCCCATAGCCTCTCCCCTTTTCCTGCTTCCTCCTCTCCTTCCGACACACCAGCCAACCTACTTTTATCTGCCCCCTTCTTCAGCTTTCCCTCCCTTCCTCCCCGTGGCAGCCTCTACCTGAGAAAACTAGACCCCAGTTGCTTGGTGCCAGGCAGCAAGCCAGGGCCAGTTACATGGTGGGGAACCTGCAAGTACTTACTTGCGGAGGACCTTATTTTCAGCCTATGGTTCTGCCAGGCCTGGCCCTGATGGGTCTGCCCACAAAGGCCAAAACAGCCCTGGAAGGGCCCTACCCATCCCTGCTTTTTACTAACCGAAACCAAAGAAAAACAGGTTGCTTACCTGTAACTGATGATCTTCGAGTGGTCATCTGTGCATTCATACCCATGGGATCTAGTGCGCACGCGCTGGATCGATCGGTGCTGTAGCAAGCTCTTTTAACGGATTTTCGCACCCAGTCCCTCAGGCATGCGCAGGAACCCCACCACGCATGCTCAGAGGGGTGGGCGCGGACATCCCGCCAGTTCCTTCAAACCGCCGCAAATCAACCCCTATTGAAAATGTAGAAGCTAACAGCAGCGGGGAAGGAGGGCGGGTGGTGTGAATGCACAGATGACCACTCAAAGATCAACAGTTACAGGTAAACAACCTGTTTATCTTCGACGTGGTCTCTGTGCTTCACACCCATGGGAGATTAGCGAGCAGTGGCCTACCTGGAGGAGGGTGCTGCCAGGTCCTTTACTGCATAGCCGAAGATAGAATGTGACGTCCCATGCTAGTATTGGTGTTCGTACGGACATCTAGGGCGTAGTGCCTGATGAAGGTGTTAGGCGTGGCCCACATAGCGGCTTTGCAAATGTCCATCAGTGGCACTCCCTGGAGGAAGGCAGTGGAAGTCGCGATAGCCCTGGTTGAATGAGCCCTGATAGGGCCAGGCAATAGCTGTTTGGCGATCAGGTAACATAGACGGATGAGACCCACAATCCACTTTGACAGGCGCTGAGCCGTGATGCGAGTGCCCAGCCGAGCTGAGGCGTAAAAGACAAACAGTTGCGAGTCTCGTCTAGTTGGGTGTGTTCTACTGAGGTAGAAAAGGAGAGGACGCATTTTGAGTCTGGCAAAGACAAGAAACGACGTAGTTGCAGCCATCAGGACAAGCAGCCTCTGAATTTGGAAGGCAGTGATGGAGGGTTGGGTACGGACGACGGTGGCTAAGGAAATGATATCTGCCGCCCTGTCGTGGGGCAGGTAAGCCATGCATGTCTTGGAATCCAGTATAGTGCCGATGTACTGTATTCTCTGGACTGGGCACAATTGAGACTTTTGTCGATTGACTTGTAGGCCCAGATTCTCCAATAGTGCCAGAGTCTCTGTGACGTTTGAGACCAGGGTGTTCTTGGAAGGCGCTACCAGAAGCCAATTGTCAATATATGAGTAGATGGAAACACCCTGGAGACGGAGGAAAGCTGCAACCACAATCATGGTGCTGGACAGGCCGAATGGCAGGGCCATATACTGGTAATGATGTTGACCAATCGCAAAGCGTAGGTATTGGCGGTGGGTGGGGTGGATGGTAAGGTGGAAGTACACGTCTTGGAGGTCGAGGGTGGCCATCCAGACGTGTCTCCGAAGCAATGGCATGATCTGTTGTAGGGACACCATGCGGAAGCAGTGGTAGGTCACAAAACGGTTCAGCTCCCTTAGATCTGATATGGGTCGAACGCCTCCATCTCGCTTCGGGACTGTGAAGTATTGGGAATAAAACCCCGTCCCGTGGAGGTGTGGTGGTACATGTTCGATGGCTCCCTTCTGGAGAAGGACAGAAACCTCCTCTAGGAGAGCTGGGGAAGGGGGCATGGAGACGACAGGAGTATTGGGGTTCTGGTGGAACTGGATTTGGTAGCGTCGGGTCAAGATGGACAGCACCCACTCGTCCGAGGTGATGTGACGCCAAGTGTGAAGAAAAGGTGACAGGCAGGTTTGAGCTGACTCAGTGACTGGGAAGTCAAAAACCCTGCTTGGAGGGTTTGGTATGTTTGGTGCAGGAAGATTGTTGCCCGGAACCGAATATTGGTTTCTGGAAGGTGGATTTTTGGCCTCCCAAAGATGTTCGCGGTCTCCATTGTGTGTCCAGAGACTGACAACTTGTGGTACGCCTCTGCCAGGATATCGACCAGGTGCAGGGACGGTATGGTTGCCTCGCAGAGGATGACACTTCTAGAGCTCGAGAAGCTTTTATGCTTTTATCTAATTCCTGTAAAGTAGAATCAGTAGTGGCATTGAAAAGTCCCAGGCCATCAAATGGAAGGTCTTCCACATAAGATCTAGTATCCATGGGCAGATTAGTATTGCAGAGCCAAGAATGTCTCCTGAGAGCTATTGCAGAGGCTATAGTTCTGGAGGATGCCTCGAGGACATGCTTAGTAGTGTTGAGCTGTTGCTTTGCCAACACCATGCCTTCCTTTTGGATGACTCTGGCTGCCTGGAGTTTGTCTTCTGGGAGGTGGGTCAGAAGTTCGGAGAACCGTTCCCAGAGAGTATATTGATACCTATTCATGCAGGCCAGGTAGTTAGTGGCCTTGACTCCCAATGCTCCTGTGGAGTAGAAGCGTCTGCCAAAGGCATCCAATTTCTTACCTTCCTTGTCAGAAGGTGCGGAGTGTGTCCTCTTGGATTTAGAGGAAGATGTTATCACCATCGAATTTGGCTGAGGGTGCGAGAATAGGAATTCGGCATCTGCCTCTTGGACCCTATACATGTGGTCCAGTCATCTCGTGGACACTGGGGCTGATGAGGGTTTTAGCCATGGAGCCTTTGCTGCCTGCAAAAGGACTGAAGACATAGCCAATGCCAAGGTGGAGGATGTATCAAGCTGGACTATATCAAAAACGGCATCTGTTGCCTGCGGAAGTTGCTGGATGACAGAGAGGCCTAAAGAGTGGGCCATTCTTTTGACTAAATCTGTGTATGACGTAAGGTTGTCGGATGGGGATATGGGTAGGTCCTCAGCGACATCCTGGTTGGGAGATTTATGGTCGGGAGAAGTATGAGCCTCAGATGCTTCCATATCCGAGTCTTCTTCCATGGAGTCAGAGGAGTCTTGGTGTGGTATATGGACCGAAGTGTCCTCTTGACAAGCTATAGGTTTTGGTGGAACGACAGGGTTTGGAGTGACCAGAGGGTTGGGAGGACGACTTGGTTCCAGTCTATGGTGGGAAGGATCGTCTGCATGAGGACGAGACAGAGATGCTGAAGGTCTCGACTTGTGGGACGACCTTGATCTGTGAACAGAGTGGGACAAATAGCGATCCCAATCAGAATAGCCCGCCGGAGTCAACCATGGCATGGATGGTGGATAAGCCCCGTACAGGTATCTCAACTGTCGTTGATCCCAAGATATCGGTGGTGGAGGGGGCAGGAAGACTCGGGGGGATCGACTTCTGGACCGTGGACGTCTGGGAGACAAAGCAGTAGCCTGTCTGTGAGAACCATCCCTGTAGTCTTGGTCTGAGGGCCAGTTTGGTGTAGTGGTTAAGTGTGCGGACTCTAATCTGGGAGAACCGGGTTTGATTCCCCACTCCTCCACTTGCACCTGCTGATGTGACCTTGGGTCAGTCACAAGCTCTGACACAGCTGTCCTTGAAAAAGGGCAGTTTGTGTCAGAGTTCTCTCAGCCCCACCCACCTCACAGGGTGTCCGTTGTGGGGAGGGGAAGGGAAAGGAGTTTGTAAGCTGCTCTGAGACTCCAAGTGAAGGGCGGGGTATAAATCCAATCTCTTCTTCTTCTTGGTCGTCGATATCGACATATTGGACATGGAGACGCGGAGGATGACATTGCGTGCTGTGAGAAGCGTGTTGGTACCGACGTGTTTCGACATCGGGAGCCTCCGATATCATCGATTCCAATGAAGTAGAAGGAGAGGGAGAAGGCTCAGCACCCATCTGGTGACTTAGGAGCTCTACCGTCTCAATGTCGGAGTAAGGACGCTCCACTTGTTAGATGGGGGAATCCAATAGTTGGATGCTCGGTATCGGTGGAGGAATTTGGGCCTCCGATATCGATACTGCCGTTGGAGCGGGAGGCACTTTAGGGGCATCACCCAGTGCAGGCACCACTGACTTCCCCTTCTTCGCCACCTTAAGGGACTTTGAGGCAGGTCTCGATGCCGGATTTGTCGATGTTGATGGTCTCTCCTCCATCGCTGAGGTAGGAGTAAGGGCCGATTCTAGCAGCGCTACTTTAAGGCGCGCAGCTCGGTTTTTCTGTGTTTGATTAGAAAAACGAACACGGTGACAACAGGACTCTGGCCGGTGAGACTCTCCGAGACCAAAAATGCACAGGGTATGACAGTCGGGAGGAGCAAGTTTGCTGCCGCAACCCTTGCACCTATTGAAAAAACCCCACTTCTTCTCCATAAAAGAAAGTGAAGAAGAGGGAACGTTTGAGGGGGGGTAGCCCGAAGGCCAGAGGTAATCGGTAGACTCTCCCTCAGCAGAAAATAATTTTTTTTAAGTTTTTTTGAAGAACAAACAAAAAGAAAAAGGAGAGGAAATTTAGGATAAGGAAAAAATCCCTAAGAGCTGTGAGGCGAAAGCCAGAAGCGAACCGATCTGACTGACGAAAAATAGGTCTACTCAACGCGGCGGCAAGAAAGGAACTGGCAGGATGTCCGCGCCCACTCCTCGGGGCATGCGCAGTGGGGTTTCTGCGCATGCCCGAGGGACTGGGCGCGAAAATCCGTTAAAAGAGCTTGCTACAGCACCGATCGATCCAGCGCGTGTGCACTAGATCCCATGGGTGTGAAGCACAGAGACCACGTCGAAGATACCAAGGTTTGAAGGATGGCAATACTGTTGTAGTTGCCCACTACCATCAATTAGGGCATTTGCTTCTTAAATATACAGGTGCTGCTTCTAATATTTTTATTTATTTATTTTTAATTTCAGGTTTTTCTGCAAATCTGGGGTGTTTTTTTCAGATCTGTGGAAAGATCTGTCTCTTGTTTGAAGTATCCACAGATGGTGGGTCACACTGAGAATTAGATATATTGATATGTACCTTAGTGCTTAAAGTGTACTTATTAGTACATTCGTAAAGTTATTTAGGTTATGATCCAGTCCCTACTAAAGCATATTATGAGAAGAAAACCCAGGGACAAGATGCTGCACAGACAAGATGCCCACACCATTCAAAATCCCAGTACACTCCAGGAAAGGACACAAAAAAATACCATTTAATTGTGTATATGGCCTCAGAATGGTGATGGGAGGTCCTCCACATACATCACTAGAGCATATAAGCAGAGCCTATGTCAGCATACCCTGAGGTGCGGCAGCTATCAGAGCCAAAGACATTCAGTGAGGTCCATTACTGCTACCTCCTAACTACACCTCCCCCAATGTCCACATGTTCGCTCTTCCCCCACCTGCCCACTTGTGAGCTCCCCCAACACCTGTGCTCCCAAGCCACACACTCTTCTCAGTACTGCTGGGAGAATAGCATGCATGTGGTGTGTGCATCTGGGAACATGATCAATGAAAATGCTTGAAAGTGAGCAAGCTGGAGGGAAAGGACACATGATTAAGGGCTTGGGGAAGGGAAAGGGGGGCACAGGCATGGGGAGTGACAATAGGCAGGGGAAGGGTGCCCACGCATTCTCTGCCCTGGGTTCCCCCAAAACTTGAACTGAACCTGCATGTAACCATGGCAGAGCTGGCTTGCATGCCTACTAGTTGGATTGCATGGAAGTTTTAGATGGAGCAAGAATCTGGACTGGGTGAAGAAGGACCATATCTGACAAGCCTGTAAGAACCTAATAAATGAAAGGGGTCAAGTACTTATATAAGATAATGAAATACATTGGTACAAGAATTCTGCAAACATTAGAAATTAATATTTTGACAAGTATCTTTTCCATTCAAGACAGTTGATTTTCTCATTTCCAACAGAGTAGATTTTTATCAAGTACTTTTATCAACTTGATGGTTTAGCTTTCCAAGTACATACAGAAAACATTAAGCACAAACATCAAATTAGAAACATACCAGTTCAAGAACAATGATTTGATACATAACAAAATTAACAAGAATGTAAACGTAATGAGCTCAGATTAATTATCTCTAGCTGCTTAACATGTGCACAAGAAGTTCTTGAAAATCAAAAATATTTCTTCTGAAAATAATGAACAGATTCTTTTAAAATTAGGGGTAAGGCTGACCTCTTGTGTCCATTCTCTGCATGTTCATATATAAAACAAAATTCCTTATTAGGCTGATTTATCTGGCACTGAACTGTCAAATTACCAGTTTTCCAATAAAATAATATGAGCATAAGGAAACGAACATTGATTACCAAAGTCAGACTAGAAATCAGATGATGATGATTATTTTTTAAGCTATATGCAGTTCAGCCTAGAAATTATTTTATCAGTTTGCCTCTCCCTTTGTGTCACACAGGGTGGGTTGAATGACCCACCTGGCTCCTCAAAATTAAAGTTATATTTGTGCGAAGTGCTCCCATTACTATATCATGTGGGGGTTTTTTTGGGGGGGGGGTTGAACTCAATATTAAACGTTTAAGTGGCAGATGAGATTTAAGGCATTCCGTTAGAAGCAATTGTTTCTTGTTCTAAGAAAACAGTGAGCAGCAAGATATTAATTCCACTCTGAAGATGGCATAAGCAAATTAATGTCTATGAGCCAGTTTAGATTGCCCAGTTTGAAGTTATTTATACAGTTAAGGACAAGTATGAACCTTCAAAGTTTCTGGAATTTTGCTCCCTCCACCACTGCACACAGAACACATAGACACAGAATCTATACATAAAACATATATGAGCAGACCTCACTTACGCAACCTTTTGGGCCTATCTTATACACACAGTTTAGTGGTCTATAATGGTCTGATTGATGAGATGCGAGCTCAAATCCTACTTTGCCATAGAGGTGACTTTGGGCCAGTCAACACTCTCAGCCTAACCTACTTCACCAGTTCTTGAAAGAGCAAAAGGGGGTGGGGGTGATGCCATTCTAAGGTCCTTAGAGAAAGGGCAGGATAAAAACATATACATAACAAGGCGAAAAGTTCTAAGAGTGGTAGAAGAGCATGCAAAGCTTGCTTCACTGCCCATAGTGGTATTTTACATTTGTATTTTAAATATCTCAGATTACAACAAGCTTTCACTGAAGCGTGTAAAACCCAATAACCCGTTTATACACCTGCGTTTTTATGAAAGAACAGGACACAACACACCATCTTTCTAAGAAAGCAGATCTATGCTTGTGAGGAGCACAAATACTTACCCTCAAAAAGGTTATACAAAAAAACTAAATAAAGGAGGGTTGGGGAAATTAGGGGGATAGGAAATTGTCTTCCACAACCTCACAGCTCTATATACAATTTCAAATATATCCTGTATGGATTTATTCACCTTACCTGTGTGTATTCGAACATGCCGTGTTAATTGACTTGGTTTCTGGAATGTCTTCCCACAGTGTGGACATGAATACGTAAACCCACTTCTATCGATATTTCTGTTATACGACCTGGTATTTGATACCCTGTTGGTGTATATTAAACAGTTAATTTTAATAGGACAGTGATTCCTATAATCACCTCGTTTGAAAGTAGAGTTGATTTCTGTATTTCAACTGGATTTTGGATCTTGTGTGCATTGCAATTAGAAATGCATATCAAGTACACATTAATAAGGTCTTAAAGCACAAGTATGGTATCACTCAGTCTATTCTAACATACATTACCAGTTGAATCTGTATCAAATATAAAGCTAGAAAAAAGCTGTAGACATTTTAGACCTTTTGGCATTCTTATGCTCTCAGTTCTTTTCCTCAGTTCTTTTCCTTTCCAAGTTTGAAGAGAATTGGACCAGGGGGTCCAATTCTATGGGCCCTCAAACAGGTTGCCCCTATCCCCTCCATTGTTCTCTATGGCGGGGGAAAAGTTACACCATAGAGAACAATGGAGGGGATAGGGGCAACCTGTTTGGGGGCCCGTAGAATTGGACCCCCTGGTCCAATGCTCTTCAAATGTGGTTGGTATCTTGGGGAGAGGCTCCAGCAGCTACCCTGCGAGTTTGGAGTCTCTCCCTCAAGCCCCCTCCCCTCCAGCCCCCAGAATACATCCTATGTTTTCGCCATTTACTTCAATGGCCCGTAGGATATAATGGGGCCGAATAGCCTTCGAATTAGAGATTCTGAATCGACCTGCAGCAGCCCGAAAGGGGTCCGAATGGGCCATTTTGGGGGGTGCATTCGTATATGCACTGACTTGATACCCTAATCCCACGTATCAAGTCAGTGCATATCCAGTGCCTACGTGATACAAACTACACACAAAAACACCATAATACATATACCTTTCCTTCCTTTTATACCCTTAGAAGCTCATTGATTCACAGATTTTGAGCAGCAGAAGATACTTGCTTCTTCTTCTTCTTCTTCTTCTTCTTTTGATGCAAGGACTAAAAGGACTGAGACAAATTTTGCAGGTGCTGGAGTAAACTTAGGATCCTTATTGCTGAGCAAAAGAGCCAAGGTTTCCAGAGGCTAGTGGGACAGTTGGTTGATTAAAGGCTTACTATACTGATCCCTTATATTCTCAAAGAACCTGCATTTAAGCAGGGCATGGAAGGATGTATCTATTCTATTAATGCCACGAGGGCAGATTCTGTCAGAATAGGGCCTATTCAAAAATCTCCCATTAAAACCATTGTAGGACTAATATTCAGTCTTGCAAACAAAAAAGCTCTACAGTAATGTGGGATGGTAAGCTAGTACACATAGGAGGGTAAGTATCTTGGAAAAATGCATATACCTACTTCGCATGATACTATCATTCTCAAAAGGGTAGAATAATGATAAACTACGTACAAAAGCACATGTAATTATTTTTATTTGCTTCATTTATACCCATCTTTGCTCCCAATGGGGACACAAAGCAGTATTATCATTCTCCTCTCCTCCATCTTATCATTGCAACAACCTTGTGAGGAAGGTTAGGCTGAGGGTGTATGTCTGGCCTCAGGTCCCCTAGCAAACTTCCATGGCAGAGTGGGCATTCCAACAGGGGTCTCCCAGATCCTAGTCTGATACTCTTATCACTACTCCACTCTGGCTCTCATCATGTTATTCATAAGCACAGTGTGGACAAATCTGTGTGCCATGACCCATCAATCGTTTAGTATCTGTATATTCAGGACAGTATACATTTGCCCTGTGCTGCTCTCTAACTGAACCTAGTTTCCTTTTTTAAAATGCATTTATCTACTGACTTTCAAGAAGTTCTTGCCTTACAATGAAGCAATGTTCATGATCAAATTGATAAGGAGAGTTTAAGCGATGGTAGATCGCTCAGCTCAAATAAATAAAAATGATTTGCATACTATGCTAGTACTACAGCCATTGTGGATCCCCAGGAGCTCAGCCTAGGTATAAAGACTACGTTATATGGAGATCAGCTCCTGCATTAAGGCACCAGTGTGAAACCTAGATTGCCTGTTCCTGTTCATAGGTGTTAATCAGGGGTAATTTCATAGAAAAAGAGCTGCAGGAGCTCATTAGCATAAGGTATGCTAATGAGCTACTAGGTATTAGCATAATAGCTGATTAGCATATGCCATCCCCCCCTGACATCACCTGAAGTGATGTCAGACGGGGAAGCAAAAGGGGGGGGAGGCATCTTCAAAAGCCTCCACTTCCCTTCCCCAGCCGGCCTGCAGGGGGGAGGGAAGTGAGTTGGGCCACAGAAGGAGGAAAGAGGGAAGGAAAGAGAGAGAGAGTAGAGAGAAGGAAAGAAGGAATGAAATAGGGAAA
>NW_015167085.1:562449-599323 GCF_001447785.1 Gekko japonicus
AAAGAGAGAAAGAAAAGGTAAGGAGAGAAGGAAAGGAGGGAAAGAAAGAGGGCAAAGAGATGGGGAGAGGGAGGGAGGCTCTCCCACCACCCCCATGCCTGCGGATCCCTCACTTACCGTGATCAAGGCCTTCCCCAGGCTGCAGTGCTCCAGCGCGTGCCCCGGAAAGCCGGCGACAGGACTCCCCAGGCCTCCCCCAGGCCACAGCACTCCAGCACGGGCCTGGGGAGGCCAACGATGGGCCTCTTCAGGCCTCCCGCAGGCCGCAGCACTCTAGCATGGGCCCGGGGAGGCCGGTGACATGCCTCCTCAGGCCTCCCACAGGTTGCAGCGCTCTAGTGTGGGCTCTGAAAGGCCGGCGATGGGCCTCTTCAGGCCTCCCCCAGGCCGCAGCGTTTTGGCGCGGGGAGCTGGGGGCAGGGCTTGCTGCCGCTGCCATTTGTGCCAGGTCCTGCTCCAGCCCCAAATGACCCCTGGTGTTAATTCTGAGTATGACAAGCATAACAAATTGACTATAGTGGGCTGTGAATCCCCAACACACTTTGAGGCACATTCAGACACCCAGATACTCTCACCTTATTTTGTAATGAGTTTTCATATGTTCTTTTAGTTGGGATGAAGTTTCAAACTCTTTCTTGCACGTTTTACAGATATGGGTTTTGCTTCCAGACAATTCCTGACGATGGTCTTCCATGTGTACTGTCAACTGGCTCTGCAAAGTAAACTCATCTCCACACTCTGAACAAATAAGATTCTGTAAAAAAAAGTAGGCAGATTTTATTGTTTTTAGAACTGAACAAAAGGTATTTTAAAGCACTCTTTTATCACGTAAGAAGTTGTACAAGAAGGTTTAAAATGGGAAGAAATGCTAAGCAGGTCTAATCAGAATTAAACCCCAATGAGTTCAATAAGACTTACTCCCAAATACGTGAGCACAGTACTGTGACCTTGGTGACTGACCAACTCTACCTTGAGGTGTTAACCAAACCCTTCTTAACCTTATGCGCTTAGTGCTGTATGCTTTCATAATCAGATTCTACAAAGATAACTTGCCTTCTCAAGAGTAGCTTACAGATTTCACTGATCTGATCACACTGTATTTGTGGTTAAAATACTATATTGGATGACATAACTCCTGATCACTCTCCTTCATATGACAACCAACAAGAAAATGCAGCTTACCTCCCAGTTTATGCAGTGCTGAACCCCATACAGGAATAAAAATTCACATGGAGAATAATCATGAACATTCCAATGCATCCATACACAATCAGAGCTGTCCATTTCCCAGGAATCAACTATTTTACAAAGTTAAATAGTATATATTGCCTTGCTTATTAAAATTAGAAAAGAACATCAAATAATGTGTGTCTTCTCTACTACCATCATTTGTTTTGAAACAAGTAATCTTGTTTCAGGAAACGAGCTAGGAACTCTGTAACACACAAACCATTACTTCCTTGCTATGGATCTTATACAGGTTGCAAAAAATAATACAATTACCTCTTCCTTTTCATGTAGCATAATATGAGCTTTAAGGCTAGCCACTCTGGAGAATTTTTTGTTGCATACTGGACAAGTAGGATCTTGTCCATTGTGAGTACACTTGTGCAATGTAAGATTGAATTCAACATTAAACGACATAGGACACTGGTCACATCGATGCGGCTGTTTGAGAAAAGTCAAGGAAATGCTTAAGTTAATAATCAAAGCAACTAAGAGAGTTTGAAAAAAGACAATAACAACTCTTGACTGGCTCTTCCCAGTAACTTTATTAACTTCCTCATAACTTAAAGTGTTCCCCACACCGTATCCTTTTGGAATCACAATTAAGAAAGGAAAGCAAACATGGAATTTTTCTTGGGAAATCACAGTGTCCTTCCATTACCTTTCCAAACTTTTAAAACTCTGCAATACTATTTTGGATTAAAAATTAACAATATTTGGAACATACTGAAGAACTGGATTTTGTGAAATTCATGATAAAGCTTGATTTTCCAGATGATTCCCTGGTATTCACTCCAGGTATTCACTAAGAGAGTCAAGAAAGCTATAACTTACAATGAAACTAGTTATTGCTACCCAGAGAACAATAAAACATCCATTTTATCTTGTACCTTTTTGAATATATATGAAAAAGGACGTTAAGAACATTCTATGTATTTAAGCTTCAAAATTTAACAACAGAAATTCTATGAGGAAATTAAAGCAGATTCATAAACACCTTTCTCCTCAGTTATGCTGTCATAAAACCCACCCTAATTCATTAAGATACACACCTTGTCATTTTGCTCATGATCCCTCATGTGGCGCTGGAACTGTGTGTCTTTTGAAAAAGTCACAAAGCAGATCTCACACTTACGGAAGTTTGGTACTTGTTGGGTATAATTATTATTTTCTGTATTCAGCGTTAGAACACCATCTAGAAAAAAAGCATGGCACTTTTTTTGAACAGAATTATGCTGCTTTTTCTGCACAGTGATTATTTTGACTATTAAATCCTAAAATTCAGAAAAGAAACTAGTATAAACTTGATTATATACAACATAAATAGGTGTTCAAACTTAACAATCAGAGGGAAGGTAGGAAAGTAGGGAATGGGGAGGTACAAAGTGAAAAAAAGAGAGTGCTTACAATTACTTCTACAGACTCTTACATTACATTAATAATTCTACTTATACAATCAGGTAATTCTTTGTTTTAAATCTGGTCACTTAAGTCAATACATTTCTAGATATCTGCAAAAAAACAAATTATTGCCTTCACATCACGAAAACATTCTATAACTTCTTATTTATTTATTTAACAGGTCCCGCAGGGCCCTGATCTCCTCCGGGAGCTCGTTCCACCAGATAGGAGCCGCCACCGAAAAGGACCTAGCCCTCATGGCCGCAAGCCTGGCCTCTTTGGGGCCCGGGGTCGCAAGACGATGTTGCGACCCCGACCGTAGTGCTCTCTGGGACCTGTGCGGGGAAAGGCGGTCCTTCAGGTATGCCGGACCCTGGCCATGTAGGGCTTTAAAGGTAAGCACCAGCACCTTGAAGCGAATCCGGAATGCTATAGGCAGCCAGTGCAGCGCTTTCAGCACAGGCTGGATGTGGTCCCATTTCGAGGCACCCGCAACCAGCCTGGCCGCCGCATTCTGCACTAGCTGCAGCCTCCAAATCAGCGACAAAGGCAGCCCCATGTAGAGAGCGTTGCAGTAGTCTAGCCTCGAGGTGACCGTCGCATGGATCACTGTGGCTAGGTCTTCGCGGCTGAGAAAGGGAACCAACTGCCGCACCAGCCGAAGATGGTAAAAGGCTGCTTTGGCAGTGGCTGCCACCTGGGCCTCCATCGTTAAGGTGGAGTCCAGGAGCACTCACAAACTCCTAACCTCCGAAGCTGGCACCAAAGGCGCCCCATCGAAGGCCGGGAGCGGGAGCCCCAGTCCCATCCCGACCCAGACACAGGACCTCCGTCTTCGCCGGGTTCAGCTTCAACCGACTCAGCCTGAGCCATCCAGATATGGCCTGCAACGCCCGGTGCAGATCTTCTGGATCAGAGTCCGACTGGCCGCCCAACATCAGATAGAGCTGGGTGTCATCGGCATATTGATGACACCCAAGCCCATACCTCCAGGCAATCTGGGCGAGGGGGCGCATATAGATATTAAAGAGCATAGGGGAGAGAATTGCCCCCTGAGGCAACCCGCATTCAAGCAGGTGCCTCCGGGACCGCTGCTCCCCTAATTCCACCCTCTGTCCCCGACCTTGAAGGAAAGAGACAAGCCATTGAAGAGCGAGGAAGTTTATACCATCTTGTTACCTTGATACTTTTTTATAATCATGTTTCAATTGTATTAATTTCATATCTATGGATTCTCATAGTCAAATCTTTTTAAATCCCTTAATCTTTTACTACAAAACCTATCTTTACTCATATAATTATAGATCCTTAATATCCTACTACTTAGGGAAAAGGATATACCTAATATTAAGTTCAACTTCACATTCCTTATAAAAGTTTTCATACAAATACTGATATAATCTTATTACCTTAGTACTCTTTTATAATCAAGTTTCAATTGTGTTAATTTCATATCTATTCTTATATTCAAATCCCTTATAGTTACAAAACCAATCCTTACTCATACAATCATGGATCTTCAATGTCCTACTACTTATACATAGCCATTCTATAACCAAAGCATTCTAAAATTATTATATATTAACCCTAAAAGAGGAACATACCTAATAACTAAGTTCCATAAAGCTGTTATCAATATTAGTTTTTAAATCATATTTTAAGGTTTTGAACTTTTCCAAAGCCACACATAAAAACTATGTTGTAACACTTATTTCTTTTAACATTTAATTTTGAACACAATTTCTCTTAAACTTTATGTCCCTAAATCTCATTAAATCTCCTAACTTCCATTTAAAATATCACTTGCCCTGCTATAGCCATTCCATCTTAAATAGTTCTCCCGTTTTCCCCTCCTCCTTGCGTTCCCAGCATTTTATTTTCTATAACTGAGAATTGTTCCTGTAGAATTCCCATATGGGAGTAGAACTCTTTACCTTTTACTAAATTCAGTTTCACATTTTAATAAAAAAATTCTATATAGATACTGATAATACTTATCTTTAAAATACATACAGATATCTTATAACATATTTCTTTGACATTTAAATTTAGCCATACTAAATCACATTTCAAGGTTCTGAGCTTTTCTAAAATTAAAAATAAAAGCTATTTTGACATTTCTTTCTCTTAAGTTTCATATCCTTGAATCTTATTACTTCTCCTGAAATTCCATTTTTACCATTTGCCCTGCTATAGCAATTCCACCTTAAGAAGTTCTCCCTCGTCCCCGCTTTAATATCTACCTTGTAATATATATTTCTCTTAGATTTTATTTTATGTTTCAGTTTCTCATTAAATCTCATTAAATTCCATTTTAAATGATACTTAGCCTGCTGTAACAATTCCATCTTAAACAGTTTCTCCCCCCCTTTCCCCCCCTTAAATTCCCAATGTCTTTTCTTTTGTAGTTGTAAATTCCTCCTGTAATATTCCATTATGGGGGTAGAACTCTCTCCTTGTTTGCTTGCTGTGTCCAAGAAGGGTTTATTAGATGTGCTTGGAATTTTCCCCTGGTCCTCCTTTCTCATATCTTGTGATCCTCTTGCTTCAAGCAGGAACCGTATTCTCCATTTTCCAGTTAGGCAGTTTAATCCCTGATATTTCCTCCTCTTTTAAAATCAGTTCTTCACTCAAATCTTTTGGTTCATTTAAGGGCTGTTCCAACAGACTATCTATTTGGTGAAATTTGCAAGACAGTTCCTGAACATGGTCTACCAAAAGACACAAACTAGGCTGCACTGGAAGCAGAGCTGCATCAAAAGTGTTCTTAAGTGTTTCTGTTATCAGTTGAAAAGCAGCCATTTTTTCATGGAACAATTTAGTCAAATAGCCAGACCATCCAGGTTTGTTTAGACTAGACCCGAGAATCCTCCAGATACTCTTCATTTTACAACCAGTTAGATAAATAAAGAACAACACAGTTAAATTCTTCCAATGATTCTATTCCTTTTGATGTTATTTCCTTTAGATTGAAAGCCACTTCCAAATAGACAGAGGAGGGATAGCTGGATAAGTGTGTCCCCCCCCCCTTCTTTCTGAACTTTCTCACAGTCTGGTTGAGTTCCTCATCTCTGTTTCAACAAACATTTCATGCACGTAGAGAGAAAAAGGCTTACTTGTTGTCACAGGACCCCGACGACTCCCCTATGCTACTGCTAAAGTTCTCTAGTCCCCCTTGCTCCGCCACCTTGGTGTCCCGCCCTTAAAGCAGCAGGGGCCTCAGACACCTGAACGGGGAGGGAGGTTACTTCACCGTCCCTACCAATCTGTTCCTTCTGGATGGTTGGTTCCCTGTGTCTCTCTGTTCCAGCGTTGCCCTTTTCCAATCCAGGTAGTCATCCCCAGCCTCTTCTTGCTGCTTCCTTTTATTCCCAATCCCTGTGTCCCAGTGTTCCCTGTGCTCTCCCCACCCTCCTCTCTTCCCGAGCCCTGCCCCCCCCATAGCTGAGGACGCCGACTCCTGGGAGGGGTCATGATCTCCGCTACTCCTTCCGGCTTGTTCTGGACTCCCCCAGAGCCCCAGGTAAGTAGAGGAGGGCCCAGGGGCCGCCCTCCTGGCATCGGGACTGGCCTTGTCGGTGGCGTGGGGGGGCGGCGGTCCCGTCACAGCGACACTTCTTGAATATCTTCTTGCAGTTGATGTAGAAAGTGATTTATTGTAGAAATACGCTTGGTTCCGCTTCTCACCTAGTCCAGCAGTCACAGCTTGATGCCAATATGGCAATTGCTTCGGCTGGGGCTTCGGATCAGAAAAAAGACTCCAGATCCAAGCCGCCGCCAGTGTCTGGTTCTTCATCATGCCACCTGCTTCAGGGACCCCTCTCCTGAGGCCCCCCAGGAGTTTGGATAGCCCAAACTCCCCCAAACCATGCAATTTGAGTGTGTGCTGGAGCAGAGCTCCACAGCACACCTCAATCACCGAAACTGAAAGTCTCCGTGTCTAATCTTTTTAAGAGCATGTGAACTAACAGCCATTATCACAACTTGTGTTACTGCATTCTGTTGTTATGGATTGTGTGGAAGAATTAAGCAGCATCACTTTGTAAGACTGCCTAACATCAAGGGGTGCACCAGGACAATGCAGCCAAGGTTTATTTTTGGAAGAAAAATCACTGAGGGGGCTGATGCTTGTTGCATGTACATTCATATGCCTTCTTCTCAACTATGGCTTAATTTGATTTCTATTAGATGGATGTTGCACTGTAAATGCAGACATGGTCGTCTGGGATTATACATCACCCCCTGCCTTACATTAAATTTGTAGTCTTGGACAAGTCACCTTTATCTCTCCTTTTCACCTATTTCCAGCACTAAGAAAGCAAACACTCCTGATAAACTTGCAAGCAAAGCATTAGCTTAATAGTGCATGTTCCCAGCATCCTGTATTTTGAGGTTTCTGAACATGGAGGTTCTATTAACAATTGATAGGAGAGGCTTCTACGGGCACAGTTGAAGTGAAGCTGAAGGAAGCTATTGGGAATGGCTTGGCGACTATTTCGTAATGCTCTCACTTCTATCTATCTAGTACTGCTCATACAGCTATCACCTTAAGCAGAAATTAGAACCAAAGAAAATATTTTATGAGACCTTACTCAGTATTATTTCTTTTATATTTGATTATTGCGCCTAGGAATTTTGCCACTGAGAGGGTGACACGATCACTGGTATCCGATAGTAGCCAAGACACCTGGGCTTGCACATTTAGTAGTTCCATATCTTTAAGTAAAGGGGTGACTAAATTAGCCCTCAACTCATCGAATATAGGGCACTCCATAATCATATGTTCAATGGTTTCAATTGTATGATATGAACATCTGCATGTTCTATTAGAGTATGATACTTTATTCTATCTGCCCTCCAAAACTGCCAAGGGAAGAACATTCAGTCTTGCCAAAGTAAAAGCTCTTCTTAGTTTTGGGACTGTGAATTGATAAAAATATTTTGGCAGTTGCATCGGGAGGGCAATTCCCAAATGAAGTGTCAAACATACCCTGCGCGCCCTAATAGACGTACTTGTAACAGCCAATTTCCTTACAGATTTTTAATTTTTTCTAATATCTTTAGTTTCTGTATTTTCAATCGTATCATTTGTTATTCCTAGGCATTTCATTTTCTTTTCCAATTGTTGATCCCATTGGCTGTAATGTGTATCTGCCTGGATAAGCCCAGGTAGAGTAGATCCTCCCTCAGATTTTAAAACCTTTACTTTAAAGAAAAACGCTTTAATCTAAGCCCTAGCTTCCATCAATAATTCACCTAGTTCCGCTCTGTGCTATGCCCGAAACACATCTAGAAGTAGTCAATAAGTACCAGAAAAGTCATATGGGAGGGAATCCATTTTTTTCAGAAGCGGCCTGAATCCAAATTTCTACACCATATAGGAATTGATTTAGAACCTTAGCATTAAATACCTTTAAGGCTGAGGGGACAGATTGGCCTCCTGGTGAGTAGAAGTATTTTACAATTGTCTTCCCTACTCTCAAAGCTGTGTTCCTTGCGAGATCCGAGTGTGTTTTCTATGTAAGAGATGCTTCAAAGTGGATTCCCAGATATTTAAATTGATTGACCTGTTCCATAGGTTGGCCTGCTATATCCCATTTGAAGATTTTCCCTTTTCCTTTTGGTGAATACTATGACCTTGGATTTTGCCACATTGATGGACAAGCCCTCATGATAACAGTAAAGCTCTACATTTTTTATCAGCTTGTGGAGGCCCACTATTGATCTAGACATTGTCACTGCATCGTTAGCGTATAGAAGGACTGGAAATTCATGCTTGGATAAATGTGGAAGATGACATGCTTCCTTCAGGATATAGAGTCTGAGGTCATTTATATATAACTTGAACAACAGGGGTGCAAGTAAACATCCCTGCTTGACTCCTTTGTCTAGGATGGAAGGCTCTGATAGCTGTCCTACTCACCACATCTAACCCAGGTGGAGGGATGGTTATAGAGCTGTTGAATTAAGTAAAGGAGATGTGGTTCAATGCCATATTTCTTCAGCTTTTCTCATAGCTGGGGTCTAGAGATTGTATCAAACACTGATTTTAGATCCATGAAGGCAGTTGCCAACATGCCTTCTCCAGAACTCATGTATTTATCAACCAAGAACTGGAGGGTATGGCAATGGTTGATGTTACTTGCTCCTTTTCTAAAACCAGCCTGTTCCTTTCCAAAAATAGTGTTTCCTTCAACCCAAGATTCCAGCTTTTCAAAAAGCATTGCAGCACAAAGTTTTCCTATAGTGGATAGCAAGCTTACTGGATGGTAATTCATCGGGTCTGTCGGGTCCCCCTTTTTATAAATTGGAACAATTATTGCGCTGCACCAGATTTCCGGCATATTTCCCATCTTGTTTATTTCAGTGAAAAAGGTAGCCAAAATCTGTGCCCACCAGTTTGGGTCAATTTTGAATAATTTTGCTGGTATTAAATTGGGCCAAGGTGCTTTCCCTTTAAAAAAAATAATTAAAGTCCTAATTTCACTTGTTGTTACCGGGGGCCATTCCTTCACACCCAATGGCTGGAATATAACAGGGTACAGGGAGCCATGTGTTTATTCCTTTTGCAATTAAGAGCCTATTTTTTTCCCATTTTTTGTTTTTATGGCCCAGAGCAGACTTTCCCAATCTCTTTTCTGGGCCTCAGATTTCTTAAATTTCAATAGTTTTTTTTTATATTCTTTTTTCAATTTCAAAATATTCTGCAAAATCTCTACTCTATTTGCATTCTTAAACTGTCTATATAGGCACCTGATTGATCTTTTGAGTGCCTTACAGTCAGAGTCGTACGAATTATTTCTATTGTTTGTACCGTCCCCTGGGCTTTGCTGTCACCAAGGAAGGCTTGAAAAAGTGAATTAAATCCATGAAAGATTCCATATTACCCATGTTCTCAATTATTTGGGAATCTGTATATCTGGTTTTTATCAAGTCCATTTGTGTTTTAACTTTTGCTTCAATGGCTTCACACCACCTCAGTGATCTTAAGGTGTTATGTGTCTGGTTTAGTGCTAAGTTCTTTACCTTAGATGAGAGACGGTAAGCATCTAGACGTAATAATAATTGTACAGGATAATGATCACCCCCCAAATAATCCTTCACTTCCAGGGATTCCACTCTTCTGAGTAAGGCAGCAGAAACAACAAAATAGTCTACTACACTTGCCCCTAAATGATTTATACAAGTAAAATCTCCTTTTCCATCAAACTGTTTGCATCCATTTAATATTAACAGAGCATTCTTTAGTAATAAGGATGCAAAATGTCTGCCCAATCCATTAATTTTCTTGGTTTTAGATCTTCTGTAACTCATAATTGGAAAGTCCTTCATCTGAGTTTTGTAGCTTTTCAAAAAAAGGTCATTTGTCTCCCCAACTCTAGCATTAAAATCTCCAGCCATAAGTATTGTGGTTGTAGGATGAATCCTGGCCAAAGATTCCAAGTAGTGCTCTAACTGGGTTTAATGGTCTCACTTTTTGCCAGCACCAACTGCCACTGGAAAGTCTTAATGAGAGCCACACTGGGCAAATGATTTTTAAATAGCCTAACTTGCCACCACTTCTCTAGTTCTTGGATTCATCAAGATTTTCACTGATAAACTATTAGAAACCTTCAAGGCATTAAAGAAGAAAATTAACATTGCTTCCACACACACACCCCATACCTGTGTTTACTAACCATGGGCACATCTGGGTAGCATATATAAATGTAAATGTTGGAACTGTGATGATCCTTAACACATCACTTGCAGAACAGATTTATCAGCCTCTGAAATAAAGTCTTATTATTTCCAATATTAAAGTAGAAAAAGAAGTAATGTATGTGACTTTTCCCAGGCTCCCTGTTTGGCACTGATACCCTATACCATAATGGAAGAAACTCCAACATGGATGTGCACTATAAAAGAGAGTAATTATTGCCTGCTGCAAGGGAAAACATGACAAATATCAACATGAGAAGGGAATGGTTAACTTACTTTAAAGGCTTTTTATTACAAGTCTCATCTTAAAGAGATAATTTTGCTTCTATGACTACCTAATAAAATTCCAAAACTGCAAGCTGTCTGCAGCAAAAACTTTAAAGCCCCATTTTTCAATAAAAAAAGAAACCTATATCCTTTAAAATCATTGTTCTCTCTCATTTTTATCATACCCTTCCTTTAAGTATATGGCAGCACATTCTCAATTTTTATTCTCACAAGAACCGAGATAAGGTAAGACTGACTGACTAGCTCAGTCACCAAAAGCTTTACAGATGAATAGAATTAGAATCCAAGTCTTTCCAGTCCAACACTCTAACCACTTTGTGTCTTCTGCTGTTTGTCATTTTGCCTATATATGCCAACTGAAACCAAGACTTTGTGCATCTGAAGAAATGAGTGCTGGCAAATGTCTTAATAAACTTGTTGTTAAAAGTGTCACAAGACCTTTCTGTTGCAATATTTTTTTACAATGAAATACTTTATTTGCTATTGTCCACTTTAAGAACCTGAACAACAAACTCCACTGAGCTTTGTCTATTTCCCATGCCGGAGAACTGGGAATGAGGAAATTGACTAAAATATCATTAAGCATATCTAGTGACTGTTGAACTTTGGGAGAAAGGGACATGAAAACATTAGGGGCTGAAAAGGAATGAGCATTTTTACTTGCCCACCTATTTGCCCCAAACCACTCAAACGTAATTCAAGGTCGTGAATCCTCTAAGAGTTACAGATGGGGTCTGAACAAGCTTGAGCCCATGGAATACAGGGGAATTTAAATTTAAAAACGTGGCTAGCACAAAACACAGGATAAGCCTTTTCCGTGTTCTGTACCAGAAAGCAAATAAGGCCGGGGTCTATAATTTCCTAAGCGGGAACGGTTATTCTCATTCGAATCAACAGGCCTTGCCGGGGTCGGGAAGCCCCGTTCCCCGGAGCTGCCTATTCAACGAACCAGCCGACAAAGCGTTCAACGAAAGCTTCGCGAACCTCAATCAGGCCGCAGGCTTCGCAGGCCGCTCGAACAGCGAAGGCGGAGGAAGGGCGCTGGTTTAGAGGAGCAGCGGAGCGCCCCAAGGGGGTGGGCTGGCTCTCCTCTCTCAGCGGCCAAGACAGAACCGGCTCCACTGGGTCTATTTTTAATCAGCCCCGGGAAAGAAACCGTCCACAGCCCCGGAATAAAGGTCGAACAGCCATCGCCTCCTCCCTTCCCCAACCCACGGCCGACTTAGGGGAGGAAAGAGCCCCCTGCGCCCATCCCGGTCTCCCTGAGCCGCTCTGGCAGGGTCTTGTCTATTCCTCCCTCTATATATAGGTTTATAAGAGCGCGCCGCGATCGCAACATGCGGCTTCCCCGCCTCCGACTCCGCGGAGTTAGCTCGGTATCATTCCGCAAAGGCCCGGCCACACACTAAGTCCCTCGCACAATAGGCCCGGCCTTCCTCCTTCGCCTTCCCCCATATCCGGGGACTATATGCGAGGCCCGGCGGATTGTTCCACGGCGCCTTCCTCACCCTGCGTGCGGGATGATAGAAGGTTCCGTGCCAGCGTCCGGCCGTTTTGGTTTGGGTTGGTTCCTTTGGGGAGCCCGTCCGTGTTCCTCTCCTTATTTATTTTTTTAATTATTACCTGACTCGGTGGCTGCTTTGGTGTTTTCTCTGCCGCCGGGTTTTGGAGGCCGCCCCCGCGGCATGGTTGCACAGAGGTGGGAGAGAGGCGGTTGAGAAGTTCGGGTTCTGAGAGACGGCTGATGGCGAACGAGTGGGGGGAGGGGAGGTGTGTGGAAAAGGTGGAACGCGGCCCTGTGAAGCCGAGCAAGCGCACAAAGGCGCGCATGGGGTAAAGAGAGAGAAATACTGCGAAGGTGTAAAAGGCACCGGAAAACAACATTTGAGCGCGTGAACGCCAGGAAGAGAAGAGGAAGGAGATCAGCGCACGCGCGTAGTCCGCGAGTGCTGCGCCGAGTGGAGCGCATGCGTGCTACGCGGACCAAATTAAATGCGGTCGGGAGCGAGAAAGGAAGCAGTCTTGGCTTAAGGATGGTTATTAGTTGTGGGGCACTGGCACGTACGAAGGTATTGTCGTGGGGTTAGTCAGAGCCCCTTGTAAGAACTTTACCTACGTGCAGGAGGAAGACGCTGTGCGTAGTAAGTTAGCGGTTAAGGTCCCTAAACTGAACTAAAGACCAAAGTTTGAGTCCAGTGACCAACAAAGTTTCATTCAAGGTTTAAGGTTTCATGTGCGTGCTTATACCTTGAATAAAATTTTGTTGGACTTCAAGGTGCCCCTTGACTCAAAATTAGTTCTGCTTCAGACCCGCCTGAACTAAAGACCATTACTCGTGTGCCTCTCATTGAAATGCATGCTTCTCTTGTTTGTTCAGTAGTCACCCATATATGAAGCAAGAGAAAGCTGATGTGGACTTTTTTTCCTAACTCCTGAAGGTATTTATTTATCTATTTATAGCCTGCCTTCTTCCCCAAGACTCAAGGAGTATTATAAATTATAAAAGCAGCATAAGCAGTGCTCCCTCTAAGCTGTGAAGTCTTGTGAGCAAAAATTCTACTTTGTGAGCTACTGACATTAAAGTTGTGAGCAAGCGATTTGGCTGCAGCATAAATTAGTTTGCTCTGGAGCCATCCTTCCTGAGCTAAGACAACAATGTGTGAGCTGGAGGCTAAAAAACTCAGCTAGCTCACAGTAACTGAGTTTAGAGGGAACACTGAGCATAAGAGATAGTAAGACAGCATATGGTATCCAATAAACAATGCAACAGAAGTGAGATTGCAGTTAGAAAACTATGCATCCAGAAAACTGCATCAGATGGGTTCCCAATGTGCACCTTTCCGCACACCTACCAAGTGTTTCTAGAAAGTAGGCAGGGCCAGGTGAGGCTTTTGCGCAGCAGGGCTTTTGGTTGGCCGTTTGAGATCCAATTGGCTGTGCAGATTTTTCTTTTTTAAAAAATTGCTTTGGCAGCATCTGCCACCACAAAAAAGGGTATTCACTGCATGACTCGCATACAAGAAGTATGCAGGACTATGCAATTTTTTTAAACAATGTGTTCACTTTAAAAGGCATCCAATTAAGCAGAGCTTCTGACTGAAATCTTAAATAGTTACTATTAGTGTTATGCATAATAGTGGTGTACCTTGTATATTTTGACACCCGGAGCAGGACTTGTGACTTGAGCTCCATCGGAGTGAAATACCCATGCTTTCTACTTGCCGTCAGTAACCTGCTATACTTCCACACAGAAGCTTCAAGGAAGAGGCCATGCACCACCCCATCTCAACTGGGGACTGACATGCTATTTACACTCAATAGCAGAGCTGTATGGGGGGGAACCTCCTCACCACTTGCAGTCAGGCAGCTCAATTGGCCAAGCAGCCTTATTGCCCCAAGAAATGCTTTTTTGTGGACTGTGGGAGGAGCCATGGTGAGAAGACCCAGTGAAGTGTCGTTTGTTTCTTCCTCTGAAGTTGCCTAGGAACCACTGCAGGGCAAAAACCTGAGCTGGAGTCGCTCTCAAGGAGCCTTTCTGCTTTGGGGGGTGGTGTCCCTTGAGCCTGGGTTTTCTCAGTGAGACAACCACCCAGGGCCCATCCTGCCATCCCTACCTCTTCTCAGAATGACCCTCTGACCTCTGGGAAGGTCAGATGGGGGGGAATGCATACATCAGCCATTCCCAATCTCTGACCTACGGACAACCTGATCTGTTCTCTGTTTGTTCCAACTAACTCCTTATGCCTTCCATACTCTGTAATTATGCCCTCCATACTCTGTAATTAGTTGGGTGCCCTGCTCTCCCCCTCACACACACACACACTTTTGGAGTCGATGCTTATTGCTTGCACCCTGCCCTATCCTTGGTACTCCACTGATGCATAACCTCCCACCCTAAAATTTTGTGGATGGTATGATCTCCTGTGACAGCCATTCTGTGGTTGTGCCCACCACCCTACGTCAGAATTCCAAAGATGCGTACAGGCTAAATAGGTTGATGGACCCTGGCCTAAGGCATGACCTACCACAGGCTGCGGTAAGTGGAATTACAAAAGTAGAAGACTACAGGGTGTCGCCTAGCACCATATGGTAACTGGGTTGTGACTCACTATACCAACTGGAATTTGAGTTGACTTCGAAGGCACAGCATATTACAATGGTCCAGCCTTGAGGTTATCATGGCGTGGGTCCAGGTGACTCGATGAACTGAGTCAAGGTAGTCTAAATGAGGAGGGAAGACAGCATTCTTGCAGCTGTGTTAATGTGCTGCTCAATTAATTAGTAGATGTCTTACAAAAATCCCCGTGTGGAGATGTGACCAGCTAAGCAAATGAAAGGAATACCTGCACAATCCAGTCCACATTAGGAACAGATGTCAAGCAAATCCTTTCACTGGAATCACTGAAGGTTGGCTTGCTACGGTTGGTTTTGACACCCTTTGGTGGCCAAACAAGATTTATGTGAGCCTAATCCTCCTAGAAGGGGAAGGATAAGATATTGACTCTGACAGAACTCTTTGAAGGTAGGGGTGGGGCCAGCATGTCTGCAGGGGGCAACCTTCATGCCTCACTCAAAAGCTGGGCAGGAGACAAGCCTGTCCCTGTGCAAGAATCAGGCAGAAGAAAGACCTCTTACTGCCTGAGCCTCTGTGAGGTTCTGTGTGAGGGCAGGAAGGTCACACACCTTTCTCATGAGTCTGTAGAAAGATGGGTGTGCTTGCAGACCTTGTGCTGGTTTTAGGAACACTTGGAAAACAGCAAGATGTTTTATCACTGGCCAAGGCTCAAATGAGGTTTGGAAGAGCTGTTACCCTCACCAGATACATGGTAAAAAAAAAAATGCCATACCTGCCTGGTGGCTTGGAGCCATAAAGGAAGGACAGGGAGGCCCATCCAAAGCCCCTGCTAAGCTTCTCTTGCACTAAATCATGTTTGCAGTGGACAAGATGCTGGGGCCTGACATGGGAAACCGAAGTTCAAATTGCCATTCCCTGGGAGTCTTAAGTTTAACCAGCCCCATGGGAATTTGTTTTATTTACCTCATTTATACTCCATGTTTCTCATTGAGACTCGAGGTAGATTGCACAATTTTTTTAAAAAATACACAAGGAAAGTATATGACAGTTAAAAATAATGCCAAAAAGTATGTATTACACAAGCAACAAACAGTGCAATGAAATCTGATCAGTTAAAAGGCACAAGACTTGTGAATTAAGAAGGAGATTGTGAGGGTTAACTGTGGCTTCAGTTTGGTAGCATGTGCCATGATCACCGCACTAGAGCTCCTTCATACGTGAGAGTGTTACTAGAACTCAACAGGTGGGGCTCTGGTACCGATCAGTGATTTATTTTGTATTTATTGCAGTTGTACTTCTGTTGATTTTTGTTGTTGCTGCTGTTGCATCAGGACACCGAAATATGCAAGGAGAAATAAGTTAAACCAAGGTAATCTGGCAATAGTCTATGAACTGAGACAACTTTGAATGGAATTCCAATATTTTCTATTTTAGTCCAGTCCATTCAGGAAGTTTAGGGTACAGGATTAGAGATGTCTGTAAACTGAAAACAAGGCTGTAATTCATTTAATGGAACTCTGCTGATGTCATCAACCACAAGCACATAGACGGAGCAGCAGATGAATAGAAAAGGCACTCAGCACTTCAGTGCAGCAAAATGACCTCAGAGAAAACACTGCTAATGCTATTTATGGATCTTAACGAAAGCAAACATTCAGTATGAGTCCACCATAATTTTAACTTTTTAAAGTGCTAAATTCTAAATCCTGGTTTTGCATGCATACTAAAAGCTGACCCTATTTTAACAAGATTATATGAGATTTAGGAATATACAGTGTGCAGTACAGTGTCTTCTCAGATTGGGGATTTCTTTTATAGCCATTTTTATCTGTTTGCTGCCATGGATTTAAAATTTATCACAGAGCAGGTTATCAGTCGCTGTACAATATGAACTGTGCATCTTACTGATTGCAACTGCATGGGGCAGCCACCTGCGGCAGTCCACAATTTACACAGAGAGTATCCTGGAGGTGGAATCTGCTGTTTCCATCTGACCGCGGGATGTGTTCCACTGGACTGTCCCATTCCATGGGCAGGAAAACCTCTCTCCATCTGCTAAGATCCCTGTCTTCCTGCCTTCCTCTTAAGTGTGCAGGGTGAAAAAACAAAGCTCCCTGGCTCATGTCAAAAATTAACTTTCTGGGATAGAGATGTTTTTCTCAAGCTTTGTGAGTGTAGAATTAGGCTAGTTTTTCAAACACAACTTGAAACAGAATAATTTGAAACCTTTTTTAAAAAATATGTTCTGCAAATTTTTAAATAAATGTGGCGGGTTGGGGTGGCATGAGTGGGCACGAATATCTTCGGGGCAGGAAAAAAAAAACCCAGTCAATACAGTGCCCCTGTCGATAGTAGCATATATAAGATTTTTAGAAATACTTGGGGACTACCGCCCATGCCACACTTCCATGGCACACACACCCAGCACCGCATGCAGAGAGGCCAAAAAATATTTAGGTGATGGCCTGCAACTGCTTGACACTATTTAAAGTTCACTACCCAAGAGGTAAAGCAGTGATGGTGTTTCTAAGGTGTCTCTCCTGCCTTAGTAAAACCTGGTTATAATCTTGTGTGCCCTTAACACCAAGGAGCAGAACAGAGATTTAATGCAACAAGAAATAGCCCCTCACCTTTAAATGGCAGCCTGTGTAGCTGTGTCCTCTTTTAAAAATCATCAGGATAAATAACAAATAATGCCATGTTCCATCCTTATATTTTTATTTCTTTGTTAAAATATTCATACAGTACCTTTTTTAATAGTTATTTTTATTTGCTATTTAAAGTATACAATATTGTCTTTCCATTGTTCCTTTTTTGGTAATTTTAACATTTTCTCCCTATTCCCTCCCCCCTCAGTCTAGTCTTTAACTTTCAGCCATGAACACAAGGCCTGTAGCTTCCACTGAACGTCTTCTTTCTGTTCTTCTTTTATCCAGTTCAGGTAGAGAGACCATTTTTCCTTGATCCTCGATGTTCTATCTTCCCGTGATAGATCCTGGGCCATTGTAGTCATTATATCTGACTGGACAAAATCAAACAGATAATTATGCCAAGCTCTTTCTATATTCATACAGTACCTGTCCCTTGTTTCAAGGCAGCTTTCATTTCCAAGATTAAAAACATATAAAATGCAATAAAACATCAGCAACAAATGTATGCATCTTAAATCCCATTGAAAGCTCTGTTCCAAATAAAACAGTCTTACAGCCCCCTCCTAAACTCTTCTAAAGACATCTGCAGAGACGAAGTTCCACAAGGTAAAAGCTACTATAATAGAAAATCATGGTTGAGTTCAATAGGGCTTATTGGACAAGTTACCATGCTAACAACCATGCTTAAAAATTGCTTAAATCTAGTGCTTCAGAATATTTGGGTCTCACTGTCATTAGTCCTGGAAGAATTTATTTTATAATTGCCCTTTGATTCAAGTCTATAGATCATATTCAAGTCTAAGAGTCTGGAAGCATTTCAAATGCATTCATGGGAACAAAGGGGGGAAAGCTCAAAATGTTCCCAAATGTATGTGCTCCCCCCACCCCCAATCAAAATACAAATTGCATGTCATTTTAGTTGTTCAGTATAGGAACTTGATTTGCCATCAGAAGATTAACAAGGTGTAGAACTGCGATATCAGCAGCATTGAGATACTTGCAAATGCTTTAGAAATGCTGATGCTACAAAATACATAGAAAATTTCCTGTTATATTTCAGTATAATTAAACGTGTCTATAAAATGCTTATTATTTAGACTATATCCCAAAAGGCAATTTGGACTATGTAATGACGCCAAGATTTACCAAGATAGAAGGAAATACTATAATTAGTTCTAGGGTTTGCTTCCTTCAAAGTGATGTTTGCTGTAAGTGTAGTGTGCGCTGAGATTCAAGTCATTAGCCTAATCTGGGATTAAGATTTTCTGTTCTCATTAGTGGGAGCTAATGTTTAGCAGCAGAGAACAACTCCAAAGTCATGGGGTATAAGACTTGTTCTATTTAAGAAAACAAATACATGTATTAACAACAGTGGATCTGAATTGGCCCTTTACTCTGCAAGTAAGTGATAACAAAGACAAGCCTTCAGGGATTATGCTCTTGTAGAATGCATGTATTGACGATTTTGGAATAGACTGCGAGTATCATTGCCTCATAAAACTGAGTTGTTCTGATGGGATATTCTGTACCATACATTTTGCTTTTAATAAACAGCAAAAGCCCATCCCAAGATTGTGTTTATATCCAGTAGAGACTTTGGATGAAAATGTTCTGAAGAGAAGGTGGTGAATAGGAAAATAAATCAGTTTTGATGGCAGTTTGTCTTTTTTCAATAATAGTCACCACAGAAACTAACTGACCTATTTTTTCATACCTCTGAGTAAACAATGGGATTCTAATTTTATATGTACTGTTTTAGATGCTAATAATTTGCCTTACACTTTATTAATAAAGTACTACATATTACAACCTTCATTTCCTCCACTGAGTGTTTCTTTTCACTATGTCCTTTTCTGTCAGTTTGTTTAGTTTCCTGCCTAAATACAATGGGATCCCTGGACTATTATTAGGCAAGTTTCTATGCTTCTAGGCACATACATAGTTGAATTTTAGAAAAGACAAGGGGAGGGACCCACAAGGACTTTCAAGGGGCACCTGATTTCCCCCTGTATCCCCTCCCCACAGTATTTCCTCTCTCACCTGGTAGCCCCATAGTCTCCCCAGCAACCAAGCTACCATTAGCTGACTCCCCTCCCAATCTTCAGTTTTCCCTACTTCCCTCCTCCTGGCAACCTCTCCTTGGGAAAATCTTACCAAGTTCAAAATGCCATGCAGTTGAGAGTCACTTAGCTGAATTGTACAGTGGCTGCGGCTGGGGAGCCCAGCCAAGTCATATAGTGGCTGCTGCTGGGCCTAGCCAAATCACACGTCGTATGGCAGCAAATTGTTCAGTGATCACCCCAATGAGTCTTCCCTCTTATCAAGAGATGTGGTGTGATGCTTTCCAGTGCTTTTTGGCCTCCCAGTCCACTCATTTCTGATGTACAAAAATCAAAGCTTGAGGTGCTAGCAATGTTGTGGTTGCCTAGCGACCCCCAAAATGACTACCAAGGTCTCAGAATCAAGGCCCTTTGCAGACAGCCTATTCCATTTCAGGAACTGGTTACTAATGGAATATTTCTGTCATTTCAGACAGATCCATTTTTGGCTGCTGACAGATTATATTTACCTTTTCAGGAGGCGTGCCTGAGGCATTTTAGTTGCAAACTCTTTTCTTCTGTTCTTAATTCTGTTTTTCACTTCTCAATTGCTATGGGATGCTGTATGAAATGCACCCTAGAGCGCTTCCTGTAATGCCGTTTCCCCTTCTTACCCTGCTCGTGCACACGATCATCTTCAGCCATTTTTAAGGCTGTAATGGGAGTGCTGAGATGCTTAAAAAAACAGAACAATTCATTGCCATAGCAACCCCTAAACAACCCTGCAGTTCCCCCTCCCTGAGCCCCCCCCCATTTTATCCCAAGGCCTGTCTGCCTCTCTGTGGAAGAGAGTGGGAGGAAAACTGCATCTGCTCGGGGAGGGGGAATTGCAAATGAGGCTGAGGCCACGGTTGTATATGGGATCGCTATGACAGTGAATTGCTCTGGTTTTTTAGCGTCTCAACGCTCCCATTGCAGCCTTTTAAAAAAGGCTGAAGAAAATTGCACACGCAACCAGGGTGAGAAGTAGGGTTGCCAAGTCGATCTTCGCCGGGAGCGGGGGGCTCCCGGCCGGTGTCTGGTGTGCGCACAAAGCATGCACGCACCGCATGCACGTCACCCAGAAGTGACGTGATGACGCCAGGCACGCTGGGGGCGGGGCCATGGCCATACAAGGAAAACCATAGAGTTTTCCCTTGTATGGCCATGGCCCCGCCCCCAGCATGCCCGGTGTGGTCGTATCACTTCCAGGTGACACGCACATCAGGGAGGAGTTCCCCCCAGGGCCCGATCCGGCGCCGCCGGGGAACCGGCCTCTGGGGCGGGGGTTTCCCCGCCCCCCGGGGGGACTTGGGAAGCCTAGTGAGAAGGGGAAAGTGGCACTTTGTGAAATGGCTAGATCACTTCTGGGACAGGCCCTTAATGGAAGTAATTTGCTGTGTGGAAGACCTGTCTCTGTATTGCTTTACTCAGAACTGACCCAATGATGGATACCACCCGGAGTATAAAAGTAATATGAAAACGTTTACAGTCATGTGAGAGCTCAGTGGACATTCCTTTCTTAAACTATGGATGTTGTTTCTATTGGGGGAGTGTCAGTCCCCTGATTTTAATTTTTTTAGATTTCAGAATTTTCTGCAAACCTTCAGTTGACATCAGGTTTGTAGAGAAATCCCCATCTATCCCTGGCTCCAGTATATGGACTTTTTATCCACACTCAGTGTCCTTGTTTAGAATTAGACAAGGGGGGACCCGCAACAAAATGTTGTGTAATGTGTTGTGACTTGGTTTAATTTGTAACTGCAGTGTAGGTTTTGTCTACTCCCCTACATAGTGTTATTTCTTCTCTCTGTCTGTCCCCTCAGCCCTGGGGAAGGCGCGAGGAAGCAAAGAGGGGGAAGGGATGGATGCACTCTCTCTGGGATTACTGGAGTGCCAAGGGCGGTAGGTAGGTAGGTGGGGACAGCAGCAAGGTTGGGGGGGGAATGCCAAGGATGGGGGGGGGTTGTTGGGGGAGAGCTGCAAAGCTGGAGGTGAGTGAAGTTTGAGGGGTGGGTGGTAAGCAGGGAGAGCATCAAGGGTTGGGTGGAGTGATGGAGAAACGAGCGGTAGCTCCTAGAGTATCTTGCACGTAGAGCACTGGCAGCCATGGCAGTTGTCCTCAAGGTAGCCAACTACTTCTGGCGTTCCAAACGGCAGCGGCGGCAGCTTCCCTAGGTCTCTCCAGCACATTCTCCTGGCTTAGTATGTACGTTCTCTGCGCAGGCGCTGTTAACACTGTTCCACATTTTGGCTGTTTTTAACCCCCATCTTATGTTTTTTTTAACTTTTAGATTTTCCTGCACACCTGGCGAGTGGCTCACGTGTGCAGGATAATCTCTTTTCCCTCTATGTGCTGTCTGTCTCCGGAAATAAGTATCTGCACACAGGGGCACAGTGTCTCTTCTGGGCACTGTTCTCCATGTGACACCTGCCCCATGTTTCCATAAAGTGAGCAAGGCCATTGGCCTGTAGGACTTGTAGATGTTAAGTGGTTCCCACCTTGAAACTGCCACTGCAACTGAACCACAGCCATTCCTAAATTGCAGATCTTGTGCCAGAGACAGACATAAAGTGGCTGTCCTCTCCATCACCCCCTGACACCCTTCTCTGCAAGCCTCTACACTCTCATCCAAAACTCCTGGACAGCTGCTGGGAGGAGAGCAAGCTGGCTTTAGAGAAGATAGTAAAATTACCACCAGGGCAACCACCCAGGAAAACAGCAAGCTGGGCACAGTGGGGAGGTAAGGTTTTACTGCCCTTTTTCCAGGGCCAGCTTGCTCTCTGGGCACTTTGGCAATCTCAGTCTCTCACCTGAGCTGCTGTACCTCACACTGAAGAGACAGTGCAAATGTAGAGAAGAAAGTGCTCTTCCAGATACACAAGGCTAAGCAGTGGTGGGGAGAGAAAGCATTTCAAGTAATTAAAAAGTAACTTAAAATATTATATATGTAATATTATAAATTATATTAATCTATATGTATATATGGTATGTGATGACTCCTGCCAACCTAGCAGTTCGAAAGCAAGAAATTGCAAGTAGATAAATAGGTACCACTTCGGTGGGAAGGTAACAGCGTTCCGTGCGCCTTGGTGCTTAGTCATGCCGGCCACATGACCACGGAAACGTCTTCGGACAGCGCTGGCTTTTCGGCTTTGAAACGGAGATGAGCACCGCAACCCTAGAGTCGGATTCGACTGGCTTTCGAGCAAGGGAACCTTTACCTTTACCTTTATATATGGTATATGTGAGAATAATTCCTGGTTCAGGGGTCTAAAGGACACCTGGATAGGAAGCACTTCCTGAGAAGACAAGAGGTAAACCTGTCTATCGAACAAAGTCGTGTTTTACTTTCTCTTACTGGCAAGTGCTGGAGTCTCTCAATCCGGGGTGTCTAATTGCCCAGTTAACAACGCAGTGGGAAGGCGCACAGGGCACATAGTGATGTGGCTATTTTGGTTGATGTGGCTCTCTACGAGCTGCAGAAGTGAGTACTACTGATTTGTAGGCTAGCAGTAATCCCCAAGATAGCACCCACTGATGAAATTTCTGGTGCCCATTTGTTTCTTTCCAAAAGCATCTCTGCCCCAAACAAAACAGCCAATCCAGGCAGTCTTTTGCCTCATTGTATGAGGGGGTGCTTCAGAAGAACCCGAAAGGACACAACCATTATGTCTACAGGGGAGCATTGTTTCAGGAACTGCTGCCTCGAAGGGGGATGCTTGGCTTGCACTCTCCAAATGTTGTGGGATTGGCCCAGGCCCCCACAAGAGCCATTTTATGGTGGCACTGTCTTCATCCTCAGAATTCCTTAAATGCCCACAGCCTCAGTAAGTTTGGAGACCAATAATTTATACTAATTTCGGGTGTGTGTGAGGAGATGGTATCGGGAAGTAAAGTTTTGATTTGTCAGGAATAAATATCTTGGTATCTGCATGTATGACAAGTGGTTTTATGGGATTGGATGATTTCTGAAGACAGAAGTTACTGCTGTGAGAATCCAGTGGGCAAGACAGACCCATGTCATGTCTTTTTTCCCTGCTGGATTTAATAGCAGTTTTAATCCACCCCCCCCTGAAATCTAATTTTATCTATTGATCAGCGAAGTATGGGCAGTTGGATCCACTGATGAAGAATAAAGTGTTTGGTATCATCTGGAGGGAGTGTATGTGTGGGATGTAGTGTTTCCTGGAAATAAATTATTTAGGTGTTGAAGTCAGCAATGTTCAGTGATTTGTTTTACCTACAAACTTTCCCCTGCAGAAATAGCTCAAAATACAAGCTACAGAATCCCTTGTGGATTTTTGCTTTTATTAGCAAAAAGATACATTTTTCCTATCAATAAATCCTGCACCTAGGAGAACAGGTACAGATTGATGACAGCCAGTTTTGAAGTACCCAGGTGTTTCCCACAATAGTCTGAGCAAGCAATTTGCTCCTGGTATTTTTCCAAACTGCTCAAAAGTTGAAAACCAAACTTCTCCCTGAATTTTGGTTTCCCAAGAGGCTAGTAAAGTGAGCAAGGGCATTAGTTTTACAAAGGACAAAAATGTTCATTGTAGAATTCCAGGATGTTTGCTTGCAGGCTACGAGTGATATTGGACAGTTAGGACTATCCACTATTACAGAAGGTATGAGATTTAAAATATATATATATTCTCAAAGTGATTAAGGTAGCAATTGATTAGATTAAATTATTCTAGTTATCACACATTGCAAATATCAAGTTTTAACCACATCATTCCCCTGCAGAAATGTTTTTATGCTGATGGTGTTAGAAGCTATGAGTATATAACAGTCGATTTGGAATGGACTGTTTCCACAATGCAAAATCCTCCAAATATAATTAGCTTTTACCTCAAACAAATTACATATCTCCAGAGTATCATCAGTATAGAGCTACTGTAAATCTTACTTGATTCGTTAATAGAAAAAAATGGAATACAGTTAACCATCTACTGGCCTCATTTTATGAGGTTTACTTATTCTAGTGCTTGATCCCTCCTCTTGTTTATTATTGAATTTAAAATCAGATTGGCTGTTCAAACTCTTATAAAGTCCAACCAAGGTTTTCATCAGGAGTTTCTGGACGCCTCTAGAGACTTACATTCTAATGGTGGTAGGTTTCTGCCTTCCCTTTATTCTTGCCTGTTCATATAGTAGGGGTGTCAAACTCGTGTTATGAGGGCTCAATCTGACGTAAATGGGACTTTGTCAGGCCAGGCCATGTGTTTCATAAAATGTATTGCCAGGCACTGGAGATATAAACATAAAGGACACAAACACAATTAAAGATATTATCTTTTACTTAAAAGATGAACATGCTTAAAACATTAACACTCTTGCAATATTTTGTTTATTTAACAGTCTTTGATAACTGACATCTCTTGCTCTGAATTATTTCATCAAAATCTGGAGACAATGTCTGTGCTGTAGTGATCTTGAGTATGCTGTTCAGGTATGTATCTGTAGGCTGCAAATATACTTTTGATTATTTTTTTTTACATTCATCACAGAAAAGAGCTGTTCACACATGTATGTTGTCCCAAACACGAAATTTTAGAAGCAAAAGACTTAAATTGGGGGTAATTAGGACCTAGAAACTGGTAAAATTTGCCAACTTCAAAAAGCTTATCTTTCAATACAGCAACACACTGCAGATCAATTATTTTCATCTGGCCCTGACATGCAAGCCCAATCTTGTCAGATCTCAGAAGCTAAGCAAGGCTGACCCTGGCAAGTACTTCGATGGGGGACCTCCAAGGAATACCAGGGTTAGGACACAGAGGCAGGCACCTCTCTGAACATCCAAGCCCCACTAGGGGTCGCCAGAAGTCAACCATGCACACACACACACACACACACACACAAATACTCACAAAAAAAATTTTCCACCTGGAGCTCCTCTGGAACCTCATGAACAGCCACTCTAAATGGATTACAAAAAAATCCAAAATCTCTATTCTGTTCCTAGGGACCATCATTCCTCTTTGGGAGCTGTCGTTCCATTCCCAGAACACTTCTGCTACTCCCAGGGGCTATTATTCCACTCTGTGACCTGTCATTCCAGTACCAGAGCACAGATTTCTCTTCCTAGGGACCGTCATTCCACTCTGGGCACTGTCGTTCCAGTCCTAGAGCACTGAGCCTGTTCCCAGGAGCTGTCATTCTACTCTGTGACCTGTCACTCCAGTCCCAGAGCACAGATTCTATTGCTAGTGACCGTCATTCCACTCTGGGGGCTGTCATTCCATTCCCAGAAACCTTTTACTATTCCCAGGGGCTGTCATTTCCACTGTACGCCCTGTCATTCCAGTCCCAGAGCACTGACCTTATTCCCAGGGGCTGTCATTCCACTTTGCAATCTGTCACTCCAGTTCCAGAGCACAGATTCTATTGCTAGGACTGTCATTCCACTTTGGAGGCTGTCATTCCAGTCCCAGAATCCTTTTGCTATTCCCAGGGGCTGTCATTTCTATTCTATTCCCTGTCATTCCAGTCCCACAGCATTTCTGCTACTCCAAGGGGCTTCTGTTACTCCCAGGAGCTGTCATCCCACTTAATGGCCAAAAATACAACTCACCTCAACCTGCGATGCTTAGAGAACCAACCACCTGGCTGCAGCAGATAATTATGCTTCTTTGGGCTCCGCTACGTTTGCAAATGCAGCACACAAGGCAGCCTCTGGCTGTGATAGAAGCAACCAACCCAGAAGGCTGCACCGCCTGACACCACTGGAGAACCCCCAAGGCCACCGGAGAATCAATCCAGTCGACCAATTAAGAAGACTGCAGGAGCTTAAAGGCCATTTGGGAAGCTGAAAAAGGAGCCGCACAGAGCAGAGCTACACAGAGCAGAGATGACCCTGCTAAAACTTCAAACATCCAACCCAAGCCAGCCCTCTGAATGACACAGGGCCAGTTAGTGTGACTGACTGAGGCTCTCACCTTTGCCAAGCTGTTTGGTGGGGAGGGGAGGCGTATGGTATGGTGAGGGTGCATTGCGGGAGGGATTAAAGTCCTGGGCAGGCCTGTTTCAGCCTGTGGACCGTAGGTTTGACACCCCTGCATTAGAACCTCTATTTCCCACACCCTAAAATTTTACCTGTCTAAATAATAGAAATGTCTTGGCCTGAAACAGCCCTACTAGAATTTGGTCTGTTTGTACCCTTAGGAAGTGGGGGTGCGGGTACATTAGGATGATCTAAGCTGTGCTTGTTTGCTCTTCCTGTCTCAAAGTATAAAGGTTGGGCATGCCCATATAAGGGATATTGTGCCAATCCAGGACTGTCATGCAGCTTTTTCTAGACTGTAAGAGAGAAGCTATGGCAACCTAGCCCTGTTCCCTCACTCAGATGCAGAAATTTCCCTCCGTTTTTCTTTCCTTTTTGGCTGAGCAGCCCCTTTATCTATTTTCTTCTTTCCTAAAGATCTATGGCTGTCCCACTCTGTCACGTTATTGTATTTTGATGCTGGCTGAGGGAAGAGACAATATCACCCTCTTAACTTAAACTTCTGAAATGGTACACAAGTGGCTTTATAATGTTCAAAAGTAAACAAAATATTTTATTCAACGTAGAGGGGAAAAGGTCAGGTGAAATTGGGGTAAAATGTCTGAGGTAATTCAATAAGAACTCTGAGGTAACTTAATATTTGCACAAACTACAGTTCATGTTTCCAGCAATTGAGAGTTTTAAACTTTTCACGCAGTCTTAATCTTTGAGATGAGAGGCCTTTTTTCCAGTGTTTCCTTTAAAAAAAATTCTTTATTAATAAACGAAAACCATACAAGTGAACAGAAGCCAAACTGTAATACTACAATTCCAAATATAAAGGTATCTGATGCAACAGGTACAAAACCATCTGGTAGGAATATAGAAACTTTAAAGGCAGCGCGTATTAATTCTAACAATAGATAGACAGACAGACAGACAGACAGACAGACAGACATAGTGACATGTAGATTAGGAGGGGGCGAAATGTGGGAAGTTCAGTCTAACAAATGGGGTCTCTTATCCCAGAGCAGCAATAATAGATTAAAAGTGAACCCAAGATAAGTAATTTGAGTTAGAGGGAAGAAGATCTTTGTCCATTATATATTTTAAGAAGGAAAACCAGGTACGGACAAATTTAGAGCAAGTCACTCCAGAGCCAGAGGGGATGTAATTTAAAGTGTCAGTGATCTTACCCATTATAAATTGTTCCCAAGCTTTATCTCACCAGGCTGTCAAGGTCAGAAGTTTGGGCAATTTCCAGACAGCTGCTATCATTAGCCTGGCTGTCATGAGAAAAATCAAGGTAAGTTCCAGAAGGTTATCATCCCATACAAAGGTGTTCTGTAAGTTCAGTAGTACAATTTCAGGTTCAAGAGGCACTGTTTGTGAAGTGATCAAAGCAATTTCTGCAATCATTTCTCACCAAATGTTTTGTATATGAGGACAGTCCCACCAGCAGTGAAGATAACTACCGGTGATCCCAAAGTTCTTCCAGCATAAAGGACTTGTACTAGGATTCATGCAATATAGTCTTTCGGGAGTATAGTACCAACGTGTGAATACTTTGAAAAATTGGAGTCGTATGTTGAAGACCTGAGACATATTAGCTGAGGAGGTCCATATGTTCAAGTGGTCCAGTGACAGGGTTGAAGGTCTTTTCAGAGGTCATGTTGCCAAGCTTTTTGGTAGGTCAACTCTGAGGGACCATCATTCCACTTTGGGAGAATCAATCTTCAACTGAACAGTCTAAATTGAAATTATTATAGCATCAAATGAACTGTTTGTAAACACAGGGAATGGCCAAAAAAATTACTTATGCGAAACACAATTATTTTGAAAATGCTAATAAACCAACTAGTTGGTTAGCATATAAGCTATGGAAAGAGAAAGAAAAAAAATATATAAAAATTCCGAGGGATGACAAAGGAGAAGAGAAAAACATGTTTACAGATCTAAAAATGATTATTGAAGCCTTTTATGAGAAACTATATCAAAAAAGAGAAGCCACACAAGTGGAAATTAAAGACTTTCTGGAAGAGTATAATTGAAAGAAACACTGAAGAACAAAGGAAAATTTTAAATGAACCAATAACTTCTTCAGAATTTATTGTCAGATTTGTACCCCGCCCTCCCCACAGAGCAGGCTCAGGGCGGCTGAATCTATATACTCCCAAAAGACTATATTGCATGAATCCTAGTAAAAGTCCCATATGCTGAAAGAACTTTGGGATCACCGGTAGTTATCTTCACTGCTGGTGGGACTGTCCTCATATACAAAACTTTTGGTGAGAAATGATTGGAGAATTGCAGAATTGATAGAAGCACTAAAAAAAAAACAACAAAGGGAAGACTCCAGGTCCTGATGGTTTTCCAGCAGAGTTTTATCAAACTTTTGAAGACCAATTGATGGCCCCGGTCACACACGAGGATTTGGGCTGGGAGAGGGACGGATCGGATGCGCGGCAAATGGGCGTGATCCCACGGCAATATCTGGGAAGCGTTGCCTGCCCATCACCGATCCGTCCCTCCTGCCCAAAACCCCTACCTGGGTGGTTCATCCGGAAAGGCCGCGGCAAGTGCGGCCGTGGGATCGCCGGCGCGTCCTTTCGCCGGCGCATCCCTGGCTTTTGGCCGAACTGCGCATGTGTGAGCATGCACAGTTTGCAAGCCTCCCCCTCCCACCGTTGCTTTCTCCCCGGCATCTGATCGTGCCGGGGAGCAACGGCACCACGGCGCCACGGCTCAGGGGATCCATGGGATCCTGCCGCGGCGTCTCTAGTTTGGATAATAATAATAATAATAATAATAATAATATCTTTTGATTTATTTATTGCTCAATCCTGCAGAGCTGCTGGCTCTGAGCAATTTACAGTTACACATATATAATAACTGGGCAAAACACCAGAAATGTGGAATGAACCTTTAATAACTTTGATAGACAAATACGGAGGAAAAAGAAATTAAAAACTACAGGCCAATTTCACTTTTAAACAAAATCTATGCTTCCACATTGGCTGCAAGACTGAAGAGAGTTCTGATACAAACAATTCATCAAGATCAAGCAGGTTTTCTGCCAAAAAGACAATTTAGACATAATGTAAGGATTTATTAAATACTTTGAAGTACATCCAGAGGAAAAATTGGCTTTGATTTTCTTGGATGCTGAAAAAGCCTTTGATAATGTCAATTGGAACATTATGCTGGAACAACTATTATCTTCTCAGTGTGGTAAAGACTATTTTTACAATGGTTAAAGCAATCTACATATTATAATACAGCAAGGAACTAGTCAAGGATGCCCACTTTCACAACTCCTGTTTATATTTGTGCTTGAAATATTGAATTATATGATTACACAAAATATACATATCAAAGGACTTAAAGTAAAAGGAGAAGAATATAAATTGCAAGCATTTGCAGATGACTTAGTTTTTATATTAGAAAACCCACTTGACTCCATTAGGCAACTTTTGAAAACCTTACAAGACTATGGTCAGGTGGCTGGACTGAAAATTAACTTTAATAAAACAAAGATGTTAATGAAAAATATGACTAAAGACCAAAACCAACAGATACAAGAACTATCAGGCCTGGAAGTCAAGAAAAAGGTGAAATATTTGGGAATAAATATAACAAATAGATGTAGCTCTCTGATGGAATACAATTATATGAAACTTATATTGGAAATTAAGGAGGAATGATGGAAAAATTTACAAATATCCCTGATGGGAAGGATAGCCATAATAAAAATGAATATCTTACCAAGGTTGATTTTTTAATTTCAAACGATTCCAATTCTCCAAAATCAAAAATATTTTCTAGAACTTGATAAATTGATGAAACATTTTATATGGCAGAACAAGAGACCAAGAATAAAACTAAAAGACCTACAAGATGCAAAAGAAAGAGCTGGATTTGCTCTACAGCATTGGTACTTATATTATAGAGCAGCATCATTGGTGTGGTTAAGAGAATGGATTATATTAGAAAATCCAAGGGTGTTAGCGTTGGAGGGACATGATTTACTATTAGCAGGGCTATTTTTTGGCAGGAACGCACAGGAACGGAGTTCCGGCTGGCTTCCAAGTTGGCCACACCCAGTAGGAACTCATTAGCATAATAGGCCACACCCAACAGCAGAAACTCATTAGGACTGGCTACATTAGGGGTGTGTGGCCTAACATGCAAAGGAGTTCCTGCTACAAAAAAGCCCTGGGTTTTGACAACAAACAAGGTAAACAGAATAAGAAGCAAAAGGTGGGTATGGCTGGATGACCACACTTCTGGTAACATGGGGGTGTAGCCTAATATGCCAATGAGTTGTGCTGTCAGGGGTGTGGCCCAATATGCTAATGAGTTTCTGCTGTTGGGTGTCGCCTATTATGCTAATGAGTTCCTGCTGGGCTTTTTCTACAAAAAAAACCCTGACTATTAGGTTGGCACACATTTATATGGTATGGAAAAGCTTATACTCACAAATATTTTGAGCAGCATTTCATTAGAAGATCTTTACTGAAGGTATGGGAAGAAGTGAAAAGACTTTCCTACACTAAGATACCAAAATGGGTCTCACCACTAGAAGCGTTTACCAACCCAAACCTCTTGCATAGAAATCCACTGTTAAGATATGAACATTTACTGGACAACAACAATAAACTTAAACCAACAGAAAATATTAAAAAACAACAATCCAACTTAAACTGGATTTTTACCTCATTATACATGTAGTAGAATCAATGTCCTTCATCTTTGGATTTCCAGTTTGACATAGCTTTTCATAAAATTCTACAAAAGTGTGTGTGATATCCTTAGGCGAAGTGTATGCAACGCCGGAGGGATGTTTCAGTGACCCCGCCACTCAAGATTTCCTTCTCTCTTTTACTCTCCAGGCTAGCAGGTAAATATTTTTTGGAGATTTCTGCCAAAAATATTGCTTTGTAAGAAATAGGGTTTTTTGAATCCGCGAGACCTCCAAAGATGCAAGAACCTTGTGCTCTGCTAATAGTTTAGCTAGATCTTTTTGTTTCCTATTGATTTATGTTCTTTCCAGTGTTTCCTAAACACTCCAGTATACTTTCTTGAATTTAACTGACTCTTCAGGTTTCAGAAGGCAGGGATATACTACCAAGCACCCAAATTCCTTCTCTGAGCACACCAGGTACCGTTCCACTCTTTGCTATCATGTTCTGAATTTGTACATTAATGTTGGACTTACTCTCAGGTTAGATCTATGCAGATTGTACCATACTACTATCTTAGTATCAAACCAGAGAAGACATTGGAAAATCTATTATGGCATTTTCCCCCCTTTATAAATTGCAGTCATGGGAAGCCCCATTCAAACTAGAATTATAGAAAGGGCAAAGGGGTTAAGATTCAGGAAGGCCTCCTTATCTCTCCTTGCTGTTCTCTGGAAATCTGCATTCAGTTGGGTAAATCTTTCCTTTTCAACTTTGCCTTTCGCTTTCCTTCTTTCCTCTGCTATTTGTAAAGCCTCATCAGACAGCCACTTTGCTTTCTTGCATTTCTTTTTCTTTGGGATGGTGGTGATTGCTGCCTCCTGTACAACGTCATGAACCTCTGTCCATAGTTCTTCAGGCACTCTATCTATCAAATCCAGACCCTTGAATCTATTCTTCACCTCTACTGTATATTCATCAGGGATGCGATCTAGGTCAAACCTGAATGGCCTAGTGGTTTTCCCAATTTTCTTCAGTTTAAGTCTGAATTTTGCAATGAGTAGCTCATGATCTGAACCACAGTCAGCTCCAGGTCTTGTTTTTACTGACTGAATAGAGCTTCTCCATCTTTGACTGCAAATTATATAGTCAATCTGATTGCGGTGTTGCCCATCTGGTGATGTCCATGTGTAGAGTCGCCTCTTAGGTTGTTGGAAAAGAGTGTTCGCTATGACCAGTGTGTTCTCTTGACAAAACTCTGTTAACCTTTGCCCTGCTTCATTTTGCTTTCCAAGGCCAAACTTGTCTGTTATTCCAGTTACCTTTTCACTTCCTACTTTAGCATTCCAGTCCCCTATGATGATGAGGACATCATTTTTTGGTGTTAGTTCTAGGAGGTGTTGTAGGTCTTCATAGAACCGGTCCACTTCAGCCTCTTCTGCATCAGTGGTTGGGGCATACACTTGAATTACTGTGATGTTGAATGGTTTGCCTTGGAATCGGACAGAAATCATTCTGTCATTTTTGAGATTGTATCCCAGTACTGCCTTTTGCACTCTCTTGTTGACTATAAAGGCCACACCATTTTTTCTACGAGATTCCTGGCCACAGTAGTAGATATAATGGTCTTCTGAGTTAAATTCGCCCATTCCTGTCCACTTTAGTTCACTGATTCCTAGGATATCGATGTTCAGTCTTGCCATCTCATTTTTGACCACGTCAAGCTTACCTTGATTCATAGATCTTACATTCCAGGTTCCTATGCAGTATTGTTCTTTGCAGCATCGGACTTTCCTTTCACCATCAGACACATCCACAACTGAGCGTCCTTTCGGCTTTGGCCCAGCCGCTTCACTCTTTCTGGGGTTACTTGTACTTGTCCTCTGCTCTTCCTCAGTAGCATATTGGACACCTTCCGACCTGAGGGGCTCATCTTCCGGCGTCATATCTTTTAGCCTTTTGATACTGTCCATGGGGTTTTCTTGGCAAAAATACTGGAGTGGGTTGCCATTTCCTTCTCCAGGTGGATCACGCTTGGTCTGAGTTCTCTGCTGTGGCCTGTCCGTCTTGGGTGGCCCTTCACGGCATAGCCCACAGCTTCATTGAACTGCGCAAGCCCCCTCGCCACGACAAGGCAGTGATCCATGAGGGGCCACAAGTGATGGGCCACTACATAAAAGTGCCTAACATCTGGTGACACTCTGGACAAAACTCTATGGTAGAATTAGCTTCAAACCATAGAGTTTTGCCCCCAAAACAGAGTGTAGCCCCCACGATGTCACCAATATGTGTATGTCACTTTCGGGTGATGTAGGCACGTCACTGACATCCCTGACGTGTACGTCACCTGGAGGGGGCATAGGAACGTCACGCTTCTTCCCTCCCCTCTCTTCGAGCCTCCTTGTAAGTCCACCGCCGGCTTGTGGGCCAGACTTGGCAACCCTACTTTTCTCGTAGGGCTTGGTCCCCAGGCCCCTGATCATCCTTGATCCCGGTCAAACGAGCGGGATGATCCACTGCCAAAAGGAGGCAAATTAGAGCCGGAGCAAAAAGAACCGCGGGAGTGCAATCTGACGTGCCCCCACGGCTCTATGCTCTGGCAGCTGATCAAATGTTGTGCAGCAAACCGGCAGTAGCACAGTTGTGCGCATGCGTGGGATGGGGAACGGCGCTGGCTGCGACGGGCTACCAGCGCTTCCCCGACCAGACGCCTGGAGTTGCCGCACATCATCCGGAAGGTAGTGCTCTGTTGCTAGTACCTTTTAAATGTGCATTTTCGGGCCGAAGGGACGGATCGGGGATGGGTGCGTGATGCTTCCCAGATGTTGCGGTGTGCTTGATGCGCCCCCGATCTGTCCCTCTTGCGGGGCAAATCCTCCTGTGTGACCGGGGCCCTCATTGCTCTCTTCTGTTTGGAGGCTAAGGCCTTCTACGGCTGTTACCTGCTAGCACTGAAACCTCTGAATATGGAGGTTCTCATTAGTCACTATGGCTAGTAGTTATTGACAGACCACTCCTCCGTGAATCTCTCTAACCCACCTTTAAAGCCACCTGTGCACAGGGTCATCACTATATCCACTACTAACTCCAAACCAGTGGCACCAATGGTCCAAACAAGATAGGACCAGGCCAGACAGGACTCTGAAAGAATATTCAACCCCTTGCCTTGCTTTCATCTAACAGGGGGGGGGGAACCTTACTCCCCCAATACCTTGGTAAATTTTTTCCTCCCTATTTCTTTCTTTCTTTCTTTTTGCCCAAGGAACTTTTCAAAGAGTCGGGAGAGATAAGAGGAAGCAGGCAGGCATCTATCACATGTCATCCTTATCAGTTCTAGAATGGCTGCTTGCTTAACAAGACTGAAGGAGATTCATTTTTTCCCAGCAGGCTGCCAAGGTGGGTGGAAGTCAAAACCGTATTCATTAACCATGAAACTGAAGCTCAAATACTTTGGCCACCAAATGAGAAGGGAGCACTCACTGGAGAAGACCCTGATGCTGGGAAAGATTGAAGGTCAAAGAAGACGGGGACGGCAAAGGATGAGATGGTTAGACAGTGTCATAGATGCAACGAACATGAAATTGAGCCAGCCTCAGAGGACGGCGGAAGACAGGAAGGCCTGGCGTGATCTGGTCCATGGGGTCGCGAAGAGTCGGACTCGAAGGAGGCTGAAGTTGGTTCCTTATTCGCACTTCCTTATTCATTCCTTATTCGTTACTTATTCATATAGTCATTCAGAAACACTAAGGAAAGTGAGTTGGAAAGCTCTGAACCCTAAAATAAGGTCTGGACCACCACATATCATATACCCCCACATTCACAGGACTCTCCCCTTCAAGGGGACATATGCTGTATCCTGGTCCAAAGCACGGTTCTGGTGCCAGCTGCTCCAAACTGCAGTGCCCCTAGGACAATCACACAAGCAGACACTGGAGCCAAACTGCACCCCAAAATAATCTTTGGACCACCCCAAAGGACACATCCCTACGCTCTGGAGAAGGAGTCCTGCAAGGTGACATAAAGTGATGCCCAGTCCAAATACCGGTTCTGATGCCAAGAGCTTCTATTCGCAGGGCTTCTCCAAGGCCTGTATTTCAAAGGAGATTTGAATACGGAAGTGCCCCCTGCACCCAAAATAAGGTTTGGACCCCCACACTTCATACACCCCCGTCTTCATCAGACCCTCCCCTTCCAGGGGACACATTCTGTGTGCTGGTCCAAAGCGCGGTTCCGGTGCCAGTTGCTCCAAAGTGCGGTGCCTCCAGGACAAACACACAGGCAGACACTGGGGCCGGAATGCCTCCCCAATCTTTGGACCACCCCAAATGACACATCCCCACACTCTGGGGACTGTGCCATGCAAGGTGACATACAGTGACGCCCGGTCCAAACACTGGCTCTGATACAACAAGCTTCTATTCGCAGGGCTTCCCCGGGGCTTGTATTTCAAAGGAGATTTGAATAAGGAAGTGCCCCCTGTACCCAACATAAGGTTTGGACCCCCACACTTCATACACCCCCGTCTTCAGCGGACACTCCCCTTCGAGGGGACATATATTGGGGGGGGGCAGTCTGGCCCCAGTGTCTGCCTCTGTGTTTGTTCCTTATTCACTCCTTATTCGTGACTTATTCATGAACTCATCCTAAAACACTGAGGAGAGTTTGAAAGCTCTGAACCCCAAAATAAGATCTGGACAACCATTTATCATACATCACCACATTCAGGGGACTCTCCCCTTCAAGGGGAAATATGGTACTACTTGGTCCAAAGAGTGGTTCTTGTTCCAGCCGCTCCAAAGTGAGGTGACCCCAGGACAATCACACAGGCAGACCCTGGGGCCAGGCTGCACCCCCCCCGAAATCTTTCGACCATCCCAAGTGACACATCCCCCTGCAAGGAGAAATACCTCATTGCCCAGTCTAAATACTGGTTCTGGCACCACAAGCTTTTATTTTAGGGTGCCTCCGAGAGGCCTGCATTTTAAAGTACATTGGAATAAGGAACCGCTCCCAGTGAGGTTCTGGCAGGACATTCATACAGGCAGTCCTTAGGGTGAAGGTCATTCGATTGCTAAATAAGGATTAACACTCCTCAGAGAAGCATCAATTACTGATAACGACCTAAGATTGCTGAATTTGAATTCATTCACAAGTTCACATGGATGGATCTATCAGGGCTTAAGGGATTCTTATTTCACCTAAGTTGCTACTGTTCCACACCCATGTCCCAATCAAGCTGCTTAAGAAAGCACATTGCAGCTTTGCATCCTGACTTCTTTCCTATTCATATTCAAATTTTGTCTGAACAGACAAACTTTGAGAATTGAAAGCTCAGATTCCTAAAACAAAACTGATCTCCAGGGTACCATTGTGGGCAGTCCATGTGTGTGATTATTCAATGATTGGGGAGTAGGCCACATGTGATTATTGCAAGTGTCCATGGGATCTTTTTAGACCTGAAAGAACTTACAAAACATAGCCCACAGAGGGGTTTTTTAGGTAGGATTACTTTTTCAGACCTATTTCAGGAGTGTTGCGAATATACTTTTTCATATTTGTGGGTATACTCTTTACATCATTGTGACATCATCTGCATGTTGCAAAGTGTCCCAACGGTTCTTATTTCCTGGCATGCGGGGGGGAGGGGGGAAACGGATGCCTTGGGTAATCATCAGAAGGGAAGGGAAGGGGTGGAGGAACTTGCCTCACCTGACTTAAACGTCACGACTCCCTGGAGGGCTTGCAGGCGAACCTCACCCAAACTCCACCCTGGGACAGC